>NC_037673.1:106120494-106267120 GCF_003255815.1 Theropithecus gelada | reverse complement strand
GAATACTATGCAGCCATAAAAAAGGATGAGTTTGCGTCCTTTGTAGGGACATGGATGCAGCTGGAAACCATCATTCTTAGCAAACTATCACAAGAACAGAAAACCAAACACCGCATGTTCTCACTCATAGGTGGGAACTGAACAATGAGATCACTTGGACTCAGGAAGGGGAACATCACACACCGGGGCCTATCATGGGGAGGAGGGAGGGGGGAGGGATTGCATTGGGAGTTATACCTGATGCAAATGACGAGTTGATGGGTGCAGCAGACCAACATGGCACAAGTATACATATGTAACAAACCTGCACGTTATGCACATGTACCCTACAACTTAAAGTATAATAATAATAAATAAATTAAAAAAAAATCCCTTTGAATACTCTAAAGACTAAAAAAAAAAAAAAAATCTATTGAGACTTGCTTTATGATTGAGCATGTGGTCAATCTTAGAGTATGTTCCATATGCAGATGAGAAGCATATATATTCTGTGGTTGTTGGGTGGAGTAATCTGTAGTTGTCTATTAGGTCCAATTGGTCAAGTGTCAAATTTAAATTTATAATTTCTTAGTTTTCTGCCTTGATGAACTATGTAATTCTATCAGTGAGGTGTTTAAGTATCCCACTATTATTTTGTGGCTATCAAAGTATTTTCTTAGGGCTGGAAGTAAGTGTTTTATAAAGCTGGGTGCTCCAATATTGGGTGCATATATGTTTAGGATAGTTAAGTCTTCTTGTTGAATTGAACCCTTTATCATTATGTCATGCTTTTGTGTCATTTTTTACTGTTGTTGATTTAAAGTTAATTTGATCTGATTTAAGAATAGTAGCTCTTTCTCCTTTTTATTTTCCAGTAGTGTGGTGGTTCTTTATTCATCCCTTTACTTTGAACCCATGCATATCATTGTATGTGAGATTGGTCTGTCTCTTAAAGACAGCAGAAGAATGTATCTGTTCTGTTTTTAATCCAATTTGCAACTTTGTCTTTTATGGGGAGCATTTAGGCTATTTGTCTTCAAAATTTATATTTAAATGTTAGGTTTTGTTCCTTTCATACTGTTGTTAGCTTGTTGTGTGGTAGTCTTGATTGTGTACTTGCTTTGTAGGGACCGTGGGCTATGTGCTTGCATATGCTTTTGTGGGAGCAATTATTATTCTTTCATTCCCATGTTTAGAGCTCTCTTAAGCACTTTTTGGAAGGCCAGTTAGGATGTGATGAATTTGCTTAGAAATTGCATGTTTGGGAAAAACTTCATTCACCTTCGTTTATGAAGCTCAGTTTGGCAGGATTTAAAATTCTTCGCTGGCATTTATTTTCTTTCAGAATGCTAAAAGTATCTTCTGGTTTGTAAGGCTTCTGCTAATAAGTGTTCTGTTAGTCTGATGGGTTTCTCTTTACAGGCAATATGACCCTTTGTGCTATCTACCTTTAAAAATTATTCTTTCTTATTGACCTTGGATAATCTGATGACTATTTGCCATGGGAATGGTGACCTTATATAGTATCTCACAGGAGTTCTCTGGATGGATTGCTTGTATCTGCACATTAACCTCTCTAATTCTGTAAAAAAAAAATTTTTGGACGAGCACAGTGGCTCACCCCTGTAATCCCAGCATTTTGGGAGGCCGAGGCGGGTGGATCACGAGGTCAGGAGATCGAGACCACGGTGAAACCCTGTCTCTACTAAAAATACAAAAATTAGCCAGGCGCAGTGGCAGGTGCCTGTAGTCCCAGCTACTTGGGAGGCTGAGGCAGGAGAAGGGTGTGAACCCAGTAGGCGGAGCTTGCAGTGAGCTGAGATCATGCCACTGCACTCCAACCTAGGTGACAGAGCAAGACTCCATCTCAAAAAATAAAAATAAAAATTTGTGCTCAAACTATTCTATGTGGTTGCATCTAGACTTCACTTATTGTAGCTAAAGTATTTAAAGTTTTTAGATACTTAAAGTATTTCCATTTTATAAAGCTACCAAAATTCATCCCTTGAACTATTGGTAAATATTTGATTTATTTCTCATTTTATAGTATACAAACGATGCTGCTAGGAACATTCTTACATGTGTCTCTTCTGTTATTTTCTGTTTATTCTGCATGTTTTTCCCTTGCTTCAGCCTAGATATTTCTGTTTCCCTATCTTCCATTTCACCAATCTTCTTTTCTGCTATGTCTAATCTGCTGTTCTATACACCTACGAACTTCTTAATTTCACTTACTGGTTTTTTTTGTCAATTCTATAAGTAATACGTGAATTTTAAGATAGAGTCCAGTTTTCTGGCAAAATTCTTCACCTGGCTATTTATTTATTTAAATATATTTATCATAGTTATTTTAAATCCATATTTATAACTCCAATATAAACCTTCTGTGTATGAGATTTGCCCAGTATGCCTTATCATTTTTTATTGAATTCTGGATCTTTTATATTAAAAATGACAAAAACTCCCGGTTCATAGTATGCACAGCAGAGAGAGAGAGTTCACCTTCTTCTGCTATGCATCTTGATTGATGGCAGAGCATTTTCATCTAACCAGGAGCTGAACTGACTCCAGGATTATCTAACTTTTAAGTTAAATCTACATGTGATTCAAACATAACCCCAGAGTGTAAATTTTCAGGAGTCCCAAAGGAGAGCCTGAGGTGTTCATCAAGGCCTCTCTAGTTTTGTAGATTTGAGCCCCAAATTTTCAGAAACTGTAAAGTTTCTGAAAAATTCCACTCTGCTTGTTGGTGACTTCTTTGCTTGGCTTCTTAGCCTTCTCAGTTTAATAATTTAGAAAATTCCTGGGGGAAACTTAGTGGTGTGTGTGGTGCTCACTTCTCTTGAGCTTGATCCTTCAAGTCCTGGCTACCTCGGCAGCTCTAAACTCTTTTTTGCTTTTTCAACCCTGTAAGATTGCCAAGTACTCTGCTGGCTTCTCAGGTTCTGATCAAAATTTCTCTGCCTGGATTTTTTACTTTTCACTCCATAAAATAAAAAGAGAAATGCTCTAAGGAGAAGTATACTTTGCAGCTCCTTACTTACTTCTCCAGGTCTCTCTTCTCTGATATTTTGGCCTTTCAAATCCTGTTGCTTAATGTATCGTGAATGCTTTTACACAGATTTTTAAAAATAATTTTTGGCTCTCATAGCAATTGTTATTTGTCAGGTCGTTGATCTGCTGCAAGCTACTCACTTTAGTGACAAACAGAAATCCTAAAGGTTATTGAAGATTTTATTTAATACAATACTGAGATTATATTTATTCAAATGTTTATAATAAATTAGAATTTAACATAAAAATTCCCATGATCGATGATTATGACACTAGTGACCATGGAAAAAGAACTAAGTGAAATTTTAGAGGAAAACAAAAACATGTTTTTAGAAACCCTCAAAGGCATTTATTTGTATGTATTGTAACTTCTATTGCTATTGTTTGGTGCTTTTATGTTATTCTATCTGAAATAGTAGCTCTTTTGAAACTGCATATATTTTAAGTTTACCTTATAGAGAGGAAGGAATTTATTTTCCTTTCAAGTAATTATTGCTTCAGTAAGAGTAGTAAGGTGACAATCTGAATATTAACCTATTTGGGCTCTAAGAACAACAAAAAAAGGAAACCTCTAAGTATTGGAGATGGTTTGTGCAACTTCAATACATAATATAATTGACCCTCTTTAGTATAATACCACAAAGCTAATTAAACGAGAGGAAACTTTGAGCAATAAGTTCTTAGAGAAAGTTAAAAAGGAAGTTAATTTAATCAAAAATAACATGAACTCATGATATTTTGATATAAGATGATTTTTCTTATGCTATTAGAATGAGTTAAGTAGGTTTTGTTTTTTTTTTTTCTGATATCACTCCTCTTAACTCCAAAAGTTTTGAGGAATCATCCAATATACCACCATATATTCCAGATTCAGGTTTCTACTATCATTCTCTTCTAAAAGAAATCAAGGCTCCATGGACAGTGTCTATGTCATGGACTTCTTGTTGCCTTCAGAAAGGCCTTCACTGGAAGAAATTGCAATTAGAACTAAGACAAAGTTAGCTAAAGAAAAGGTTCTGGTAGCCAAATAATAAGATAAGCTTCCAGACAATGTACACAATTAATTGGAGCAAGTTGTGTTTGAAATCAGTGAAAGGTCATTAATCTATGATGAATCGCAAAGAGGAGAATAAATATACTGAGAAAAACCATACCAACCAATGAGTCTATGGTACCCAATTTTCCTCAGAAAGTAGGATAAGTGGGGAAGTCATTCAATTGTTAAGTAATAACAGAATTCTAGGGTTTGTTTAATTGATAAAATATCTTCTCCTCATTGGATAATTCCAATGGTTAATGTAGTTTTCCTGAGATAAAAACAATATTTTATCTGCTCAATTGATGCTTCCACGCCAGATCTGAGGTCAGAGTGTGAGATGTAGGAATAGAGAGGCCTGAAACCTATGCATGTCTCCTGCTCCTGGGGAATATCTCCTGCCTAACGGGACACTCACTTTTTACCAGTATGTCTTCAGGAGAGCTTTGGAGACTTGAAAAACCGTAATTCTGCATAAAGAAATACATTATCCCCCCTTTTCTTGTAAATATCTTTGCACATTTCTCATCCTTGAACTGTTAGAGAAACTGAACATGTCCTGTAGGTATCTTTTCATGACTCTAATAATCATCCTATTGGGACAATCACGAATAATCCATCCAGGTAGATCTCTCTTACCTACTCTCAGACTAAGTTAAATGATGCCAGCTCCCCACCTTTCTACTCCAAAGAAACATATTTTGCAGCCATTTTCCCAGTGTACCATGAATGTCTGTTTATATATCTTCCCCCATGTGAACTTCAAGTTTCTGGAGAGAAGAATCTAAGATTTTTCTTCTTATTATTTCTTCCCACTCCTAATAACAACATCCTCTTGCAAATAAATGTTTGAACAAATGAATAAATTAGTCACCTCCTCTTCACTTCAGTGTAGTCTCAGTCCCAGCCATCTCAGTCTACATATGTTTTCTGAAATGAGTTATTTATTTTATTTTCCTGAGTCTTTGTTCCTGTTTTGTCATCTGTAGCAGGTTTAATTGTTTTTCCCAAAAGATATGACTAAGTTTTAACCCCTTGTACCTATAAATGTGACCTTCTTTGGAGAGACAGTTTTTGTAGATGTAATTAAGGGTCTTGAGATGAGATTATCCTGAATTATAGTGTGTCAAAGAAAAGTTGTAATGGACAAATTAAACAGCCAAAGAGGAGTTTGTCCAAGACTATTGCAATTGAGGAGGATGTGTAAGTGCTGGGGTTAGCTAGTGGAAACATACTGGAGCACATTAGAAAGTATGTTGATTCATGTGATTAGGTTAATGTGATGCTTTTGCTGTTTGTCACTTACCTAAGTTAGGCTCCTAGACCTCCCTGTTTGTTGCTTACCTAAGTTAGGCTCCTAGACCTTCCTGTTTGTCGCTTACCTAAGTTAGGCTCCTAGACCTCCCACAGAGACTGGGCAGATGGTGGCTATCTTCCTTGAGGATACCTTTCAAAGAGATAGCTCCAGGTCATTGAGAAAGAAATTCCTGTGTTATAAAACTACCAAGAGGATGGGAGAATATTTATATCTCAAAAGGGCAGACAGAAAATTTACAATTGAAAGTTTTCTAAAGTGAATATTGTGCTAAGAAAGGGGAGGTCAGAGGCCTGTCTAAAGTTTAGGGAAACTGAGGGGAATCTTAAGGCTACCTTGCTCTTGTGGACCTTAAATTCAATGACAGTATTCTTATAAAACATGTCCTTATACTATCAAAACAATTGAACTTATGGACATAGAGGGTAGGATTGTTACCAGGGCTGGGAAGGAAAGCAGGTGGAGGGGGAAAAGGTAGGAATGGTTAATGCGTACAAAAAAATCAAAAGAATGAATATGACCTACTATTTGACAGCACAATGGAGTGACTATATTTAAGAATAACTTAATTGTACATTTACAAATAACTAAAAAAGTGTAATTGGATTGTTTATAACACAAGGGATAAATGCTTCAGGGTATGTATAACCCATTCTCTATGATATGATTATTATGCACTGCATGCCTGTATCAAAACATCTCATGTACCCCATAAATATATACACCTACTGTGTACCTCAAAACATTAAAAATAAAAAATTAAATGTCATTGTAAGAAATAGGACAGTAGAAGACACCCAGAGTCACAGAAGGAAAAAGCCATGTGGAGATAGAGACAGAGACAGAAGTGAAGTGTCTACAAGCCCAGGAATACCAAAGAACCAACAGTCACTAGAAGCTAAGAGTGGCAAGGAATAAATTTTTCCCCAAAGCTTCTGGAGTATCCAAGGCTGCTAACACTTTGATTTAGAAGTTTTTTTTCCTCCAGAACTATGAGAGAATGAATTTCTGTTTATCTAAGCCTCCTAGTTTGTGGTAATTAGTTAAAGTAGCCCTAGGAAACTAGTATACCATCTTTCTTTAAAAGTTTCTCTCTACTGTTCATTTAACTTCAAATGTCAAAATTCTACATCTCATTTAATGCTGACAAAATTGTTTAGTCCTCCATTCCTTTTTCTTATAATCGATAATGCCAGCTAAACACCATGGCTTTTTCCTCTGAATTCTTTTGACAATGAAGATGATAAAGATATTGCAGCTGAAACTTCTTTAGTGTTCGATTTATATCTAATTCCTTCTTATTCCTTGTGAAAACATAATAAGGCAGGTGCTATTATTTTTCAATATTAAGGATGAAGAAACTGAAGAACAGAGGGATTAAATAACACTAAGTGGTAGAACCAAACTTTGCTTTGAGATTTGCCTAAGTACAGAGCCCATATGCTTAGACATTTTGCTATATTTTTTTCTGTTTCTATCCCTGAATGTTTACTTCTCTCATGTCTCATGTTATCTTTCGTTATGTTCTCTATAAATTTTTATTTTCTACCACAAAATTCAACTGAGGTAACTGAGAAATCACAGATGTATAAGCATATTCATTTATTTTTCCTGTGTTAAAGGTCTTTTGATATTATGTTGCCTACATTTTTAAAAATTTAAACACTTCTTGTTCAAGAAAAAATTTTAGGCAATTTCCTTGAACACTTTTAACCTTAAAATGATTTTAAGATTTTGTTTTATTTATCTTTTTTTTTAGCATTTGGCACAATTCTTTGAATATCAAAACTGCCCAAATTTCACGGAATGAATTTAGTTAAACCAGTTATCACCCCCTACATGTCCCCTAATTTTCCAGCTTTCTAGGAGCATATTTTTCTGTAATACAGTACTTTAATAGAATGGCTAAAGGCCCTATTCTGCATGCATTAAGAAGCTCAGTGCTTTTCTGCCACACAAAGTTTCTGAATATTATTAAGTTGGGAAAGGGCTCCATTTTTCCTGGTTGCCTGTAACTTCCATTGTTTCCTTTTGAACTGCTACTGTCAACTCTACTCTCAGCGTGTCTCCTGAGATTGCCCTCCATTTCCAATACTGGATACTACTCCACTAACATAAGAGTGTTGTGTGGTAGACTCTTATTGATGGCTTGGAAAATAAAAAGTATTAAAGCATATCATAGTTTTCATTTATTCATTTAATCATTCAGCAAACATACAAACATTCATTGAATATCTAGTGGCACTGTGTTGGACACTGAGGAAACAATGGTAAGCAAACAGGCAAAAGTCTCCATGATCATGTAGCTCATACTCTAGTCAGGAAAACATAAAACTCACACAGGGAGATGATAAATGTAAAATTACAACTTGAAGTAAGTATAAGGAAGGAAAGAGCCATGGTAGATTGAGAGCTGTGGTAATGAGCTTGAACTGAGAGCTGAAAGGTGAGTAGGCATTAACCAGCCCTGCAGCAGGGGTAGAAGAAGGAGAAAGAGAAAGGCATTAGAGAAAGAAATGACAGCATGTGAAAACAAGCAACAGTGGGATGGAACAACATACATTCCAGCAACTGCAAGAAAGCCTGTGCATTAGGGATACATAGACCCAAGCAAGTAAAGGAAATAAATAAGTCTGGAGAAACCAGGCAAAACCACTTTAACAAATGCACAGTTTACTTCAGGTTTCCTTAATAAATGTAATCTTAATCTTAAAGCGAATGGAGAAATAATGAACAGTTTGATGTAGGAGACTGACATGATCCACTTTGTGTTTTGAAAACAATTCTGCCTACTGTATAGAGACAAGAGTAAAGTGGGTAAGGAATGGTGGATGTGGGAATTCTGAACATGAAGGCTTCATCCAGGTGAGGGATTATGGTGGCTTGGTCTAGGGAAGTGATGGTGGGGATTTGAGAAGCCTTTAGTGCACTATAGACCAACAGAACCTGATGAAATGAGGGGACTGTGGTGTGTCAAGAATGTAGAGTACACTGGATTGGGAGAGGCAGAAACCAGAAATAAATTAGTTCTAGTCTTAAAAATTGACTAGATTTTTTTGAATATGGAAATTTCTCACTGGCTCTTTTTAGGCTCTTCCCTAAGACTTTCTCTTTTACTCCCACATTCCCACTCTCAAAACCACCTTCTATCACCGTCTTATTACTTTAAGTGTTCCTGGATTCACACAATTTCTTCATAATGACTTTAATAATGCAATAATTATATGGATAATTTAACACTAAGTCTCCCTTAGTTTGAGGCCCAGCTTTGTACTACCAACAATTTCATTGAACTATGCTAATCTGTCTACCAAAATTCCACCCTTAATAATACAAAGACTGTGGAAATGTATTGAAGTCACATCATTTTTTCAGCATATCTTAGAACAAATTCTTAGGCTTAGGCTTCCACCAGAACTTCCATGGTTGTGGAGCTGCGTATAGGGACGGACACTTTAATCATCCTATATGTCATGTCCGACCCTCAAAATTATCAGTTTTAGTGACCCAAGATGGCTTACAAAACCTAAAAGCTAACATATCACAGTCTACACAAAGTAAATACTTTATGTTAACAATGAAGAATCAAAATGCTTAATAATAAATGATGACTTACAATTCTATTTCTGGGGAATAGGAGTACCTATACCTAATGTTGGATTTGTTCTTGTGCTCTTTTGAAGGGAACATCCTTCTGTATCAGAAATTCCCATGTTTCCATATCCAGATTTCTTCACCAGGGCAGATAAAGAGTTGGCAAAAATCATTGACCATCACGTAAGATTGATTTTTTTTTTAACTAGCAGCAAAAGCCTTGTTCTTTAAAAGCACTTTAAATTATAAAATGTAGTTCTGAAACTGAAACCTTAATATGTGAAATTTAAAAGTAGAGCCATGATTGGTTTGCCAAACTGAATTATATCTCACTATGTTATCTGTACACCTTAGTGTCTTCATTGGGTCGCAGAAAATTTGACCTTCTGTCATTTGTAAAATACTAGCCTAATCCTGTTTTCTGAATTAGTACCGATTTCTTGTGACAAGAATCTTATATTGAACACTGAACACTGGTTTCTTCTACAGTGTAGTTCTAATAACGGAAGAAAAATCTTTTGGCTCAATTTTCAGTGACCGTTCTTTACCCTTGACAGATCAGAAAGACTGTTAATCACTTTGTTCTTAGTGTGAGTTAAAAAAGCAGTGGCAATATAAGACTATTCACAGAAGACACTTCAATTCATTGTGCTATATTTAGTTGATAATTTCTTACCAAATACACACCATTTTATGCCTAGTTCTTTTCAGGAGCAGAATTAAAGTATGAGAGAAAATACTTATTTTCTGTTCTTTTTCTTTGAATAAAATATATAGCATACATAATGCACTTAATTTTATCAACAGTAGTTCAATATTATCTCCCAGATTGCAATTATATTAACAGTTAAGTTTTTCACACTACTTTTAAGTAGTAATCTTGTGAAGAGATTATTTTATTTACTGATCACATTAAATAGTTTTTACCACATCACTAGTAATTAAGTGACTCTAGCAACAGCTATAAATACTGGGCTTTGGAGACTGACTGATACCTTGAAATGACAAAATGAGAGCTGCAATATTCTGTTATTCACTAATAAAGTTTTTGTTAAACCAATATATGTACAGGTCATCTTCAAAAATTTCAAATGGCTTATAAATTTCAACATCTATATTTTCCTACTCATTACTTCAACTAAATTGTCTACAAGAAATTATAAGAGATGGCAGTTTGCCAACATCACATACACACACACACACACACACACGTATAAATAACTACTTTGGTCTGTCTAGGGCTAAAGAAAGAGAAGAGAGTATTATGAATGACAGAGATACAGAGATAGCTCCTAACAACCATGCATTATCTTTTCCTTTTTCCAAGGTGTAAGCATTATCCAAGTAATCACTGCCATGAGCCTGCTTATATTGTAGCTAAAGAAGGATAAATAAATCTTTTTCAAAAATATGCTTGAAAACTTACAGATCCAAATTGTTTAATGTGTGGATAGCCTAATAAACTAGTAATTCATAGTACTGATTTTGAAAGGTTTATTGAATTGTCTCTGAATATTATATTTTTTTCAGTATTCATGTATATACCACTTCTTTTCAGATGGGTGTAGCAATAGTGCTTTGTACTTATACTTTATGCTTTACAAAATGCTCTTACAGTAGTTAATTTAATCCTTACAACCCTGTAAAACATTTACCAATAAGAAGAACAAACTTACTTACAATTCAGTTACTTGCTCAATGTTTTAAGTAAATGAGTCTATGCACAAAAACAGATTTCCCTACTCCAAATCTACTTTCCCTTCCACTTTTTCATAGCTGCTCAAGTTCTTGGCTTCTGATTCCTAACCAGAATTAGAAGTGGGAAGGTGGGATCTGCAATATCGACAAAGAACAAAAACACATCCCCTCAGCTATAGATATAATTATCCTTCTAAGCCAACAGACTTTTGTTGAGGGGTTATCATATGCAGGGAATAGAAAATATACCTCATTGCTCGGGAGATATTAAGGTACCTTATACATTGCTAGTATTCCATAGCATGATCATTGAATCACTGAGTGAATAAGTTGAATAAAGCAGTAAATGGTGCTTCCACTTCCCATAGATTTCAAACATATCTATTTTTTTTTTTGCATCCTCCTAGCTACCACAACAGACAATAATAATGGCATATAAAATCAAAAAATATAATTATTTACCCAAGTCGAATTGTTGTCATGGTCACCAGAGACAAAAAGAAAGTATGCTTTTTCCTAAGCCTAATGAAAAGAAGGATTTTGAGGTTATGGTGAATTTCAGCCATTCCAAATTCTAAGAAGGGGGAAAGAGGAAAGAGCTGTCTTCTGGAGAGTGATGATATGATACCCCTTCTTGGCTGCTTTTATATGTATTGATGCTTTTATACATGCTGTTTGGGAAACCAAGAATTTTAACTTACTGGCAGTTCTTAAGAATTAACTCTTTTTGATTTTTCACAATTTAAAAAACAAATAATGAGATCTATTGAACTCTTTCATATAGGATAGATTAGTGCTCTTTGTTTATGGATACTGTCATTATTATACCAACTATAACTTCTATGCTCATAAATTGGTAATTTCCTTAAACAACTAGATTATTAGTTTATTATATGAGAAAAATAATACATCATAGTTGAGTATCATAGAACTTGTAGACTAAACCATAGCATGAATTTTAGCTTGTGCCTGACTGTTCTGGAGGTTTTGCCTTAATTTCCCATATATTTTATGCAAAACTGGTTCCTGAGAAACCAAACGTATGAGTAATAACTGTTTATAAATACAGTCTTAAGATAAGTGCAGTTAACTTTTATATTTCTTATGTAATTAAAACTCAACTGGGAATAAATAACGGATTTGATATTATTATGCTTTTATTTTTAATGTTTACTCTAATATGAGTATATTAACATTTTACAAAATTTTACTGCATTCGTCAAAGCTGAGTGACATGTTATGGACTCTGATATTTAGCTCTGCTTTTTATTATCTGAATATCCGAGATGACAAACGTTATTTGTGATTCACAGTACTGGTATATATAGTAATCTATAAATTAATTAATAGGTTGCTAATCTCAGACTGATCATTTGTGTATATGCACGAGCTGAGGGTGACAAAAAGACAGCATTGGCAGTATCCTTAGGAATTGCCAATATTTCATACTAGGAGTCATTCTGCCCCGAATGTTTTACCCAGCATAAAGTGTTTACCATCTGTTTTCATCATTTCCTTCATCAAATGTATTAGAAGAGAAAAAAAGTTCCTCCTAATTTTATATATATATATGTATATATATTTCATGATGATGTTTGATTTTCATTACTTACAATACTTGTCACTCATTCTTAGGGCTCATGCCTTCAGATATACTACTATTTACATGACATCGTGGGTTATAAAGTGAAAAACTAAGTGAAAGCAAAAGAAAAAGAAAATATTATCATGGCCAATTAACATAAATTCTTTAGAAATTTTTTACTGGTCTTCTGCATAGTACGCATTTACCTGACCATTAATTTCATTTTTAACTTCATAGAGAGTAGTATTAGAGTTTTTGCCTTTCTGTTTAATTTGTATTTTCTGTATTTTTTTCTTTCTCTTTTGCTTTCACCTGGTTCTTCATTTTATAACCCATGCTGTCATATAAATACCAATATTGATGAAGAAAGTAAAACCATTTGGAATACAGAAATATAAAACCTATAATGTCTTCTTTTTAATGATTTTTTTTATCTTTAAATATATTGAGGAAATTCTGTTTTGTGGGATTTACATGCATTCTGATAGGTGGCACATATGTTTTGCCAGTGTGGTAGATACAAAATTTTTGAGGAATGTCATGGAAAAAACTAAAAGTATAATTGGATATAAGAATCTGCATTTTGAACAGCTTAATTGATATGCATTTTTTTCATGGAAAATCATATGTGAATGACATTTTCTCTCTGTAACAGTGGCAGGAAGAGCTAAAGATCCGAGAAAAAGAAGATGCAATATGCAAGGCCCAAGAACTTAAAGATAAAAAGTTAGCAGAGAAAAAACACTTTGAAGAAGTTATGAAGAAAAGAGAAGAGAAACTACATAAGCAAACTAAGCCCTATGAGCTTCCATATAGGAAGGAAGTAATTTAATTAGAAAAGAAAATGCCACCTCCCAAAACTGAGGTCTACATGGCAGAAATACATAGCATGAAAAATACCAAGATAGCTACATAGTAAGAGAACTTCTTGTCATTAAATTGAGGTATTGTTTAGAAAGAACTTGTTATCCTGATACAAGCTGTTTAATAGTTATTTCTTAGTTCTAAATTAATGACCAACTTTTAATCACACTTGAATGAAGTGATTTCACTAGTCAAAAATTTCCAAGACTACATATAGTATTTTTCTCAATTGACATTTATCTCATGATTGTACAGCATACTTGATAACTGATTCGCAGAACATTGATGTTCATCAAACAGTTTGATGGAAATTTATTACAGATTAATTAACGAGTCACCATACAAGAATTATTTCTTGAAAACAGAATGAGCATAAGCTAACAATCCTGTAATTACTATTATTCAAATAAAAACATTATGGCATCTTACCGGATTGGCATTTTATAATCAATTTATACTAAACCAAACAAACCCTATTTCAGAGATTTGAATACGGAAGGGCTGGTCATCTTAGACTGATTGGCTTGATCTTTAACAGATGCCAGAGGGGACTCCTGAGAGATGCTGGTTTTACTCTGTTCTGTGAGTTTATGAGAATGAATTTGCATGATCCTGGAAGGTGCAGGAGTAACTGTTGAAAACATTCGTACAGATAGGAGTTATTTTAGAAATGGAACTTCACTTCACCTGAAGTTCGGAACCTAAGAGTAAGAGTAACAGGGTGGAGTTTTTATGATGTCTTATATTCCTTTCCTGAAAACTGAAAAATATAGATAAGAATCATACCTCAGTTTCACACAGGTGACTTGGTGATACTCAAGAGACAGGGACTTTAGCAGGGGTATCAAACTCAAATGACTACCAGGTCAGAAAGGAAACATAAATTAGTGAAGCCGGCTAAGGAATACCTATCCTGTCTAGAGAAATTTCCCACCACTTGGTTGCATTCTAAAATGTATGTCAGTATTGTAAAATCCTCCAGTCTTTCAAGAAGCTTTTAAATGGGATTATTTTTCAAAATAAAAGTGGCTAAGTAACCAAATGTTGACAATAATTTTTAATAGCATATTTTCAAGTTAAGTTTGATCCATGGACCAAAGTTTGTGACCTATATTATATGAATTCAGGTATCATTCTTTGTTTAAAATAACAATAACAGATGGCAGGAAAATGTTGCATGTAGGCTGCTGTTTTGATTTCCTGTATAGCTAATTCAAACTTAGATTTCTCTTTCTAAACCTTTTATCTTACCCTTGTGGTCTCAAATGGAGACTATGAAAATTCCTAGAAATATCTCCCAATACGCCTTTCCAAATACCTTCCTCCATCTTTGATTTCTTCACTTGTGAAAAAAAAAAAAAAATCTATAGAAGACCAGCCAGTCCCTTTTCTCCAAATCTTATCCCTTCCAAAATCTTGTTCCATCAACTATTCACTATCTCCTCTTAAGTCCCTCTTCATCACTCACTCCTACACCCATCGAGGTTTCAATTTTCTCTCATCCTTCTGTCCAAACTTCTCTCTCATCAAAGCTATCAGTGACATAAGCCTTACCAAACTCTGAACGTCCTTCTAATTTGTAATCCTTTTATTGGTTTGTAGCAAGATATAACAATTAAGCTGTAAGTTTTAGTAAGGGGACTCTGAAGATCTGTTACTTACAAGAATTTCAACAAATCCTGCTCTTTCAGCACCATCTTTGTAAAAGAAACCTGGTATCTCCAATTTCTGAGTCATGATCCTTAAGGCCTCCTCACTGCAGACTTAGGTTTATGTTTTCTCTGCTCTGCTTAGCGTATTTCTACCTGTTCGCCTTCTTTCTTACTTCCACAATTATCTTAATACTTCCAACTTGCTATTATCTTTTCTTCTTGTAGATTCATACCTTTTTTAAAGTAACCTTTTTTATGTCATAGTGGTGATTTGGAAGGGAGCTGAACAAATCTTTAGATATATGGAGAAAGAAAGAAAAGGAGAGAGAGAGATGATTAATCAGAATACTGACACCTTTATTCTTAAATTATTTTTAAAATTCTTAATATTTGGCAACAGGCATTTCTCACAGTGTTTCTCACATTTCTCACATTTCTCCTACTTCGTTGATTCTTTCTGCAATATTAGCAAAGACTGTGGGGTGTAGATCTGGAATCACACTCTAGTTACGCTTTCTGCCAGTCACGGAACATTAGGCAAGTTACTGAACCCATTTTCATTTTCATTTACTCATTTATAAAATTGACACAATTTATGTAAAGAGTGATATCATTTAGAAGCTAATTAGGAAAGAAAACAAACCTGTCAGTCATTTTAGCAGAGAGAATTTAATGTAAGAAATTATTTTCAAAGGTGTTAGAAACTGAATAAATGGAAAGGGAGCATAGCAATAACAGAAACAGTAGCTGCAGAAAACTGCTACCACATTTGAAGCCACGGAATCAGAGAGAAGAGGTTTGCATTGTTAAAATCTAAGGGATGTAGAAGGCACTTCACACAGCCCGACTCGGATCCCTGATGGGGAGACATTGCTCAGTTATTGCTGGTACTTCTGAGGGGGCGCAATACAATTGGTTCTGGGAGTGCAGAAAAAAGTGAAAACTGAAACAACTTGTATCTTGCTGAAACCACACTGTCAGGAAGAGAGAGAAAACTGGAAGAATCAGGTGTTTTCTTCCCTCTCATCCTGAAATTCTTTCTCTCCTGTGCTTCCTGTTCTTCAGCATCACAAAGCAGAGAAAATAAGGGTGGGTTTGGAGATGAAAGACACTAGTTAAATAAATGAACATTGTATGGCTTAGAACATTATCTGACCATTCAATAAAAGTTAACTCTCCTTTCTTTTCTTTTGCATCTTTGGCCTTGTTTTCTGCTTATTCTGAAAGTTTTCCCAGGACAAAAAAAAAAAAGGTTTAAAAGAAAGCATCACCTTTTAGGTTTATATAAATGGCTTAAAAATAAACTTTGCTATACTTTATTTTCATAACTAATTCTTAATTCTTCCAAAAAGTTCATTTAACACAAATTCAATTGGAATTCTTTTTAATTTATGTTTAGTATTCACTTTGCTTCAAAACTCACAAAGGATTCTATGAGTCATAGACTGGGTTGGATACCAGATAAATTATTTCAACTACTCTCTTGTTCAGCTTATGATTTCTCAGTCTTAGTTTGTTTCCCATTCTTCCCACTTTGAGTTGATAGGAGAAAACAGAGAAAGAGAAAGATTCTACATGTCTGTCTACCTTGCATGGCTCTTAGTCGTCTTTAAATGCCTCTACTGTTAAAAAGTATTAACATATCTCAGGTATAAATTTCTATCTAAAACTTGTTTCCATGCTGCTTTTTTATCATTTATGCTTATGTTTATTTTGAAATAATAAACTCAAGACTTCCTACATTTATTTATTATGGGTTTCACAGGTTTTATTATGGGTTTCATAGGTTTATCTTGGGTTTCATAAGTTTCCAAAGGTTTCTCTTAGTAACCACAAAAGCAATTTCTCTTTCTCACCTGCTGCCTCATTGAGAATACTCATAAAACTTTTAAATGTTTAAGTTTCACTACAGTATTAGAATACTGTAGTAAATTCTGAGTAACACAAGCATGAACATAAGCATTTCTCCTGATAGAATTTTTTTTTTTTTTTGAAAAAAGGAAAGCAAATGATTGACAGTGGTTTGTGGGGCATACCAAAGAGACATTTAAGAAAGGAACTATCTAAAGCAAATATCTTGACTCATGCACTGATGAGTGGGTGTTTGGAGAAAAGGAGCACACCCAGGTAACAGATAAAAATAACTCACACCAACAGTTTTAGAAACTCTATAATGATGTTTAACAATTATAATTTAAGTAATTGATTCTTTTGTTTCTACCAGTAAAAACCTTCTCTGTAACTGTCTACTAGTTAGTTACTTTCTGAGTGTCTTTTTCATATTGCTTCTAGTTGAGAACAGTAGTTCTATAGTTTCACTGAACTTTGTTTACAAATTTCAAAGTTAGCTGATTGAGAATTGCTTTGGGGTTGCTTTCAAACGTTGTCCAACTGCTCACATACTAAGTTTTCACTTTGTGTCTGCCAGTGACTCTCAATTAAAATCACCATAGGTCTCCTCTAGCTTCTTCACTCCTCTTCACATCTCAATTTGCTGAAGTAAAATGAATAAGAACACCCCTAATTGTCTTATCTGTGATTAATCGATGACACTCGTCGCCTTCTCGGTGGGCTAAATATTTAATACAAAGGAAGGTAGAGTCATGAAAATCTGTTGTGCCAATGCCTCTGTAGAAAAGACGTGTAGTAACAAATTCAGTCCACACAGTACTTCTCAACCTCAGGTTGGCCACTGGAGACTAGGTATTTGTAAGGCTCCTTGTACTGATTCTAGTTATTTTATTTGACATGCAGAATGCATTTGGGAACTTAGAGCAAAATGCATTTTAAATTATCATCTTCTATAATATAAATTTATATATTTGTATAGTTTTACAAATTCTGTTGATGAGTTGGTTACTTTTCTGCTACATGCATTTTTCATGGTGACATAGATTTCAAGGATAATTTGGCTTTAATGTTACTCATGCTCACTTTTTCCTGCAATCATTTTAGCTAAGGGACCTATTTACATAATACCTAGTGCCTTGTTATTTTTTTCCTGTTTCACTGAAAAGCCAAAATAAACAAAAATAAAATGTCTTTCCAAACATCTCTTAGTTGGAAGATCCCTGTGATATCCACCTTTCCATTAACATTTCCCAAGCTGACTCTATTTTGGAAAGGAGGTGAATCATCTTTCATAAATTAATGAATAAAGTAAAGGTCAAGCATCTCAGAATCACCAGTGCAGATTTTTAATACATAGCCAGACTATTGGCAATCCAGTAATGCTTTGAATATTGCTTCAAATCATGAAGAAATAGAAAATCTAAACAAACCAATCTGTTAATCTCTAGCTCCAGTTTTTTGGTTGGCTTCCCAATCAAAAGCTTCCCAATAAAAAAACAATGATGAGAGGATGCATACAGTAGAATTTCTTCCATAGCATACATTCTCCATCATGATAACAATGTCATGAGACTTATGGCCTCATGGGAAGGCATGTCTTAAGGAAGAAAAGACTCAACCTATTCCAGAGACATTATGGAGGGTAAAAAAAAGTTGGGGCTTGGTGTGGTGGCTCATGCCTGTAATCCCAGCACTTTGGGAGGCCGAGGTGGGCAGATCACAGGTCAGGAGATCGAGACCATCTTCGCTAACATGGTGAAACCCTGTCTCTACTAAAAATACAAAAAAAATTAGCCAGGTGTGGTGGCAGGTGCCTGTAGTCCCAGCTACTCAAGAGGCTAAGGCAAGAGAATGGCATGAATCCAGGAGGCTGAGCTTGCAGTAAGCCGAGATCACACCACTGCATTCCAGCCTGGGTGACAGAGCAAGACTCCATCTCACAAAAAAAAAAGGTGGAGAGATAGATTTAAGGGTGCTTGATGTCCTCACCCTGTACCTCAGGAGAAAGGGTGTGGTCTAGAAACATGTAAATAGATAAGGAGCCTGAATCTGACAGGTTAGTAGCATTAGCTTCTGCAGGACTGAGGAACTAAGTCACTAGTAGAGATAGAGGGATATTGTATGCAAACATTTTCAATGACACATGCAATTGTCAGGATGAGAAGGGAATCAAAGAAGCAAATGATAGGAGACAGGTCTCTGGTATTAGCACATTAAGACCAAATAGACCGAAATTAGATCTACTTCAGTGCACACTATTGAAGAAAGCATACCAGTTTATCCACTCTACAGTTGAGGTCAGGGAGGAGTAAGTGAACATTGGGAAGATTTAAGGACCCAGGCTCCCTTCTACTTCCTTACACAGACCAGACCTCTCCCTATAAATCCAAATGCCATATTGGAACAGAGAATGGAGGGGAGAGGAATATAAAAGCCAAAACAGCTATCCTAAAGAAAGCAAGTTAATATTTAAAAGATCTCTTGATTTTCTAGCTTCGAATCATTTTAAAACTGAGTTACTGAGTTTCATCTTGGCCTGGCTCCAAGAAAACCAGCGGAGGGAGTCTCATGAGGAAGAACTGAATGGTTTTCTAAACCCCCAGAAATTAGTTTTCTTTTTATAGTTAAAATGTGGTATAAAATTTGCCTCTTTGCAACATATATATGAACTGGCATTTCACCATATAGATATAGAATTAGAGATACACATTCTAAACATGTATGCATCAATCTAATATATATAATCACTCATTCAGAAAATATTTGTTCATTGTCTGCTGAGCTCCAAATACTCTTTTAGTCACTGGGGATATATCAATGAATCAATGAACAGGACAGAAAATATAATATTGTATATATTAAAAATAATGCACTTGTGTGTGTGTAAAACAAGCAAAAAATAACAATATGATATAATCTCAGGTAGAGACAAGTGAAGAACAAAAATAACAGCAGGAATGACCTTTCTAAGGATTTTGACAAAGACCAGAATGAAGCAAAAGAGTGAGTCATCTGACTTTCAGAGGAAAGAGCATTCCCCAAACTCTCAGTAGCAAGTAAAAAAATGATAGGGTAATGAATGATTCATGCTTTTTGCTAAATATTTCTGCTTCTCCCTCCTTTGAGATTCATAGGAGTGTTTTCTATTTTCTGGCCCCATTGTGTTGTGGTGAGCCATATGCTTATTTCTGGTCAATGATTATGAATGGAAGCTATGTGTGTCACTTCTGGGCTGAAGTATTTACTTGTTGGCTTGACAATTTACAGTATCTTTTTTCCCTTTAGAATAATAATTCCCTTTAGAACAATAATTTCTGTTCCAAATAGTGAGTCCCTCTTACCCTTGGCTCCCTTAATAAAAATGATGGAACTGAGACGGAAAAACTTTTCTGTTTTAAGTGTTTGAGATTTGAGGAGTTATGTATTACTACACATAGCCCAACATATCCTGATGGAATGGGAGTGAGTTTAGAATGTTCAAAGAAAGCCAAGAATCCTGCAGAGCTGAAGAAGAGGCCCCAGAGGGATGGAGAGGAGATGAAATTAGAAAGGTAAGTTTGGTCCAGATTATGCAACAATGGAAGTCACGGTGTGTCAGGGTTCTCTAGAGGTACAGGACTAATCGGATAGATGTTATATATGAAAGGTAGTTTATTAAGGAGTATTGACTCACACGATCACAAGGTGAAGTCCTGCAATAGGCCATCTGCAAGCTAAGGAGCTGGGAAGACAGTCCAAGTCTATCAAAACCTCAAAAGCAGGGAAGCCAAATGCAGCCTTCATTCTGTGGCTGAAGGCCTGAGAGCCCCTGGAAAACCACTGGTGTAAGTCCAGGAGTCCAAAAGGTAAAGAATTTGGAGTCCAATGTTCAAGGGCAGCAAGTATCCAGCATGGGAGAAAGATGGAGGCCAGAAGACTCAGCCAGTCTAGTCCTTCCATGTTCCTCTGCCTGCTTTTTTCCTAGCTGCACTGGCAGCTGATTAGATTATGCCCACCCAGACTGAGGGTGGGTCTGCCTTTCCCAGTCCACTGACTCAAATGTTAATCTCCTTTGGCAACATCCTCACATACACACCTAGGAACAATACATTACATCCTTCAATCCAATCAAGTTGACACTCAATATTAAACATCACACATGGATTTCAGGTTAGAATTTTTAATAAGAGTAGTAGAAATTATTGCAAGGGGATGATGAAACAAGCAACTTAGCCTAATATGTAATGCTTTGAAGCTTATGTTTTAAAACTTTTTAAAAAATCATATTTAATATACTGAAAGTTTAGTGTGCTTTTCTAAGAACTTAACACATAAAACTGATTTTAGGAGATGAAAATATTTAAACTTAATCCAACAACTTGGATAAATTACAATATCAAATAAGAATGGGTCTTAATATCTTTCCATTTGAAACATTAGAAATTTATAAAACAAAAACCCCTTAAAACCAAGTCAGGGGTCTTAAAATTTTCTTGGGAAAAGATGGGTTATAAATTAAAATACACATAATTTTATGCTACAGAAAGCTTCTCTTCTTGTCATTGTTATTCTGATTAAAAAAAAAAAAAGAGCTTGGCTACTTCTTTGCAACTATTGAGTTAATACAGTTGTCTTGATTTTTTTTTAAGTCATATATTCGGCATATCAATGGTCATGATTGCTTCAACCCAAGCGAGAAAGGTGGAAATTGAAATAGAGGCATGATGGAGCTCTCAGAATGCCCATGTGCAGGTGTTTCAATGATTTTCATTTACTTTACAGTTGGCATATCAATGGCAAGAAAATTAGGTTTGATTGGATTTGGCAATAGCTTTCCTTTATGATATTTTCAAGGGATAGGATTGTTCAGGGTTGAATTCCCAATTATCTCCTGCTGTCAGAGGCTGGATAAAACAAAGCCTTCAGCACCAAATGTAATTAGCTCTATTGACTTATGTTTTTAATGTTAAAATTATATTCCTTTTTGGGGAGGATGAACAAATACCACCCTTTCTCACTATACATTAATATCCTTGAAAACTGAGTGGATTTGTTTGGCAACTTATTTCTGTGTCTCTGAGATCAAATCTCTGAAGAGCTCTGAGATCAAAGCACTAAGAAGATGGGACACAGGATGTAACATGAATGTTATTTGGAAAATATGAAACTAATAGATATTGTGCATTTTATTTTTTCCTTCATAAATCATGCTTTTTCATCATAATTTAAATATTACAGTACTCAAATAAAAGAGAGTACACTTATATTCATAGCAGCATTATTCACAATATCCAAATGGTAGAAGCAACCCAAGTGTCCCTCAATGGATGAACGGACAAACAAATGTGATATCTACATACAATGGAATATTACTCAGCCTTAAGAAAAATTCTGATACTTGCTACAATATGGAATAAACTTAAGGGCACTATACTAAGTGAAATAAGACTATTATGAAAAGACAAATACTGTATGATTCCACTTATATATCTGTACTAGTCAAATTTATAGAAACAAAAAGTAGAATAGTGGTTTCAGGGGCCAGGGAAGGTACAAATGGAGAATTGTTATTTAATGTCATTTTAATTTTATATGATGAAATTTCTAGAGATTACTCAACAATGTAAATACACTTGACACTACTGAATTATATCCTTAAAATGGTTAAAATGCTAAATTTATGTTATGTGTATTCTACCACAATTAAAAATAATACATAAGATATATTTTGAAAAGGAAAAGCAGTAACAAATATCCTATCAAAAAGGAGAAAGAAAGGAGATAATCTTTATTGGTAGAAAAGTGAAGAAATTACACATCACAAGACATCACACCATTGAATCCCTGGCAAAAAGTGGAAAACAGAAAATAAAATATTAGTATGAAAGAGAGTTTCAATGCCTGTATCCTTGTTTCCTTTCTGGGAACATATACTGACATAAACATCCAGGAGGGGTATGGGAAGAGCTGGGGGTGTCAGGGAGACCAGAGACAAGCTGTCCCTACAGCAAACTAGAGGAACATGGGCCTCTGGGATAGTTCTACGTCCTTTTTATTCGGCATGGTGTAAGGATATTGTTGCAGCATTTTCAAAGGAAGTAGCTGATTGCATGAGTCCAGGGTATTTCTCATCCCCTGTTCAGTATGAGAGGGTCAGGGATGAAGAAGGTCCCACATGCTGAGAGGGTTTCAGAAAGGATTCTTAACATAATGTTCTGAGAAACAAATAAGTACCTACACACATCATCTTAGAGAAGCAGAACAGCATCATCATAAAGACCGAACATAGGCTCCAGAGTCAGAAGGCCTGGGATTTGATTTCTGTCTTCTCCACATTCAAGCAGTGCAAACTCAAACAAGTTGACCCTCCTCTCCATACCTCAATTTCACTTCTTGAAATGTGGTAATAATACTATCACCTCACTTTTTTGTTTAAGGATTAAATGAGTTTATACACATGAAAATCCTATCCCAATACCCGACACACAGTTCTCAATAAACATCAGTCATTATTCTTTGCTTTTATTGTTATCGAAAAGGAATATGAGAACTATTAACTATAGATTTCTCAACATTGCCTAAAAAAAACTAAGTTGTACAACTTCAGACAGAAAGCCTATAGCTTGTGTGTTCTGATATCTAATTGAGTGTGGCTTAGGAAAAAAATATTATAACAGTTCTTAGGAGTGAAAAAAGATAAAGGTAAGTGTTTTTGTGTACATTGAGTGTAGCATAAGTAAATTTTGATCCCAGTATAGAAGAGATATTACTTCAGTATCCTCAAGCTGCATGTCTGAATCTGATATTTGTGGGAAGTGAGAAAAGGATGCAGCTAGAGGCCAAAATACCATATGCATGAATATTTAAAACATACATTAAGCTAATAATAAACTGTTAATTAAAATATGTTTTAGTCGTTTACTTTGAAAACTATACCGTCACAATGAATTGGAAGGCCAGACTCAAATTTAGAATTAACACGGAGTTCCATGCTGGAACTTAGTGAGACAGGAAAGCAGGCTGTATTCTAGCCTCTGACCTACCTCCTTTTTCCCACCAGTCTCTGTCCTTCATGAGGCGTAATGCACAAGCATTTTGTCAACCTATCCAACCCGTGATGAAGCGCTATCTATATTCCTACAAATAGACACTCCCTGCCAACTCCTCAGGCCAACAGATACAGACATCAGCTACGTGGGACTTGAAGCATGGTAGTTGGGGAAGGGGATCCGGCTTTAGTTAGGCATATTCCCTTAGTACAGTAAACTCTTCGTCTTATAGGGAGGGCCTTGGCCAGAAGACCAGAGCAGGATTTGCTAGCGTTTGGGGCTCAGAGAAAGAGCTCCTCTTGCCTGCTCTATGAGTGACAATGTGCACAAAAAAAATAATTCAAAATCTTTCAATTATAGCTAAAGGGCAAAATCATCCAAAGTTAGAGACCATCCCAACCCTGAAAAAAAAAAAAGATATGTAGCAAGAGCTAAAGATACTCAACAGATGGAGGAACAGGAATGACATAGAAAGTTTTCTCTAAGGGCTTTCTTGAAATCAGGCATTTTGAAAAGAACAAATCTCTTTCAGAAACAGAAAACTAGCTGTGGCAACAGCAACTCAGACTGTGAATGTACTGACCAGGGATATATCATTCTCCAATGATTCCAAGAATCACATTCATTATATATTTAGCATCTTAAAATTGAGATGTTTCCCACAATTGATAGTGTTTTACAATTACTGTCAGCCAAGTGACAGTTGTGACATGACTGTCAGGGCCTGTATGTGCATGAACTTGATCATAGCTATTCACAACCAACCTTAATTAACATGAGCTGTGTGCATTATTGGCTCCATATAAGTTGTGTTGAATTGCTATTTAAAATGTCTCCAAAAAGATTATACTATGATTTGGCATTGAAAAAAGAGTTTGTGTGCACAAAGACACAGAAACCAAGAGCAGGACATAAACTGGATATTAATGAAATAAATTTTCATTTTTGGAAGAATACCTGCAACTTCATATTTGTTTGCAAAGTAACAACAAAGTAAATTCTGGAACTTAAAATAAAGATGCCCATAAACAAATGAAGCTGTATAACATGTAGTTACTGAGTTTATTGGTTAGCTATTGCTACAATAATATTGCATAACACCATCTCAAAACTCCATGATTTAAAACAACTAATTACCATGCATGTGTCTCCAGGTAAGCTAGAGTTCAACTGGTCTAGGTAGGAGTTACCTAGATGGCTTGGCTTCTCATGTCTCTGCTATACATGTCTCTCATCCTCCACCTGTGATGAGTGGACCAGGTGGGCATATTCTTTTGGTGACGTCTGATAGCAAAAATGTACAAAAAGAACAAGTGAAATACTGTTGTTCATAATAAACTCTAATGACTCCTTGTATTTCAGTGTTCTCAGTTGTCTCCTTTTTTATTCCTGATGTTACTTATCTGGGTCTTCTCTCTTGTTTTTTCCTAAGTCTAACCAAAAGTTTGTGAATTTTGTTTATCTTTTTGATAAACAAACTTTTTGTTTTATCTTTTTGTTTTGTTTTGTTTTTTGAGACAGAGGCTTACTCTGTCACCCAGGCTGGAGTGCAGTAGCACGACCTCGGTTCACTACAACCTTCGTCTCCTGGATTCAAGCAATTTTCCTGTCTCAGCCTCCCTAGTAGCTGGGATTAAAGGCATGCACCACCACACCCAGCCAATTTTTATATTTTTAGTAAAGACTGGGTTTCACCAGATTGGCCAGGCTGATCTCGAATTCCTGACCTCAAGTGATCCACCCCACCTTGGCCTGCCAAAGTGCTGGGATTACAGGCATGAGGCACCACCACCGACCTTGTATTGTTTTTAAAGTCTCAGTTTCATGTATTTCTGCTCTGATCTTTATTATTAATTTCCTTCTACTAATTGGTTTGTTCTTGCTTCTCTAGTTCCTTGAGGTGAATCTTCGGGTTGTTAATTTTGAAATCTTTCTACTTTTTTGATATAGGTGTCTATTGCTATAAACTTCCTTTTTAGTACTGCTTTTGTTGTATCCCATAGATTTTGGTGTGTTGTATTTCCATTTTCATTTGTTTTAAAAAAATCAAATTTCCTTCTTAATTATTTCATTGGCCCATTGGCCATTCAGAAGCATGTTGTTTAATTTCCAAGGTTGTGTATTTTCCAAGGTCCCTCTTGCTTTTTGATGGCTAATTTTATTCCATTGTGGTCAGAGATAATACTTGATATATATATATATATATATATATATATATATATATTTTTTTTTTAAATGTGTACAGGCTTGTTTTGTGGCTTCAAATGTGGTCTCTTCTGGAAAATGTTCCATGTGGTGATGAAAAGAAAGTGTATTCTGCAGCAGTTGGATGAAATGTTCTGTAAATGTCAATTAGGCTTATTAGATCTAATGTGTAGTTTAACTCTGCTGTTTCTTTGTTCTTATCTGTCTGGATGATCTGCCTGTTACTAAGAGTGGGCTGTTAAAGTCCTATATTATTACTGTATTGCAGTCTATCTCCCCCTTTAGGTCTATTAATGTTGGCTTTATATATTTGAGATCTTTGGTGTTGAGTGCATAAATATTTATATAATTATGATATTCTCTTGCTAAATTGACCCCTTTATCAATATATAGTGAATTTATCTCTTTATAATCATAGATTTGTAATCTGTTTATATGTGTGATATGAATCTAGTTACTCCTACTCTTTTTTGGTTTCCATTTGCAGGGAATATCTTTTTCTGATCCTTCACTTTTAGTCTACATATGTGGTTTTCTTGAGGCAACAAGTAGTTGGGTCTTGTTTCTTTATCCATTCAGCTATTCTTTGCCTTTTCATTGGAGAATTGAGACATTTACATTCAGTGTTATTATTGATAATTAAGGAGTTATATAAGGTATATACTTATTGCTTATACCAATATGTGTTATTTGATAAGTAATAAGTAACTACTATCATTTTGTTGCTTGTTTTCTGATGGTTTTGAGACTTTTCCTCCCTTTCTTATTAAAGTCTTCCTTTGTAGTTATGTTATTATCTCTGATAGTATATTTTAAATTGTTACTGTTATTTTTAGTGAATCTATTTCAGAATTTTGCACTGTGGTTGTGATGAGGCTTACAAAAAACATTTTAAAGACATAACAAGTTATTTTAAAGAGATGGCAACTTATCTTAGAACACAAAAGAATAGAAATAAACAAAGGCAAAAAATCTACACTTTAACCCCATTTCCACTACATTTTGATTTTCACTTTTCTCAATTTACATTCTTAAAATTACCTATCTCTTAACAGGGTGCTGTAACTATTATTGCTTTTTATATATTTTGTCTTTTGTGCTTAATACCAGAGTTATGGGTGGATTATACACCATAAATATAGTAACAGGGTATTCTGGGTTTGTTCATGTACTTAATTTTACCAGTGGGTTTATACCTTGAAAAGTATTCTCTTTAGCATTTCTTGCAAGATGAGTCTGGTGGTGCTGAATTCTCTCGGCTTTTGTTTGTCTGTGAAGGACTTTATCCATCATATTTCAGTAACAGTTTTGCTGGTTACGATGTTCTGAGGAGGTTGCAGTTTTTTTTCTTTGAGCACTACCATATGAATCAGCAAGTGGATATTTATTCAAAGGAAGAGAAATCCAAATATTAAAGGTATATCTGGACTCTGGTGTTTATTGCAGACTATTCACAATAACAAAGATACAGAATCAACCTAAATGTCCATTAACAGATGAATAGATACAGAAAATATTATATGTGTGTGTATGTATATATATGTGTGTGTGTATGTGTGTGTGTACCTCATAGGTAGATGAAAGTTGAATTATATAAGAAAAATTCAAATATTTTCCATAATTGGCATATCATTTTATAGCTATCTCAGATATGTATGAGAGTTCTATTCAGTCCATATCTTTACCAGTATTTAGATTAATCAGCCATTTGGCTGTCTACTGGTTTGCAATGTTCTGATGAGAAGTCAGTCATAATTCCTATAGCTGTTTCTTTGTATATAATGTTTCTGTTTCCCCCCTGTCTGTTTTTAAGATTTTCTCTTTCTTTTAGGTTTCCAGCAATTGACTATAACATGCCTATGTGTGTTTTTCTTGTTTCTACTTGTAGTTTGTTAAGCTTTTGGATCAATGTATTGATAATTTTTTGTAAAATTTGTAAAAAATAAATTTTGGTTGTGTTTAAAATATGTTTTATTTTTTCTTTCTCTTTTTTCCTCATTGAACTCCAAATACAAGCATGCTAAACTTCTTGATAATTCCAAGAAGTTGCAGATGGCCTATTTACTTTTTCCTACCTTTTTTTTTTAACTGTGTCCTTCAGTTTGATGTTTTGTATTGATCCATCTTTGAGTTCACTGGATCTTTCTTTTACAATTTACTTGAAGACCCAAATTTTTGTTTTCAAATATTATAATTTTAACTTTTAGAATTTTAATCAACTTTTTAAAATTTTACAACTTCTACTTCTCTCCCACAATAGTTCATCTCTGTATCCATTTTTTCCTGTAAATTAATATATTTTTCATAGTTATGTTTAGTTCTCAACCTCCCTAATCTAATACCTGGAAATTTCTAGCTCAATTTATATTGACTTTTTTTCTTGGTAATGGGACATGTTTTCCTGCTTCATCACATATCTTCTAATGTTTTATTGTATTATGAGTATGGCATATAAAATAACATAAAAATTTAATTCGTTTTGGTTCTTTGACAGTGAATGCAAGCCACTGCCCCTGTTTGAAAGTTAAGGGAAGGTACTGGCGTGCAGAATCTTTATAATCAAATTGAGCCTGTGCTACGTCACAGTATTGACTTTAGCTGTGATCAGCCTGCTTCATTTTTTCATTATCACTAGTCTCTTTTTTATCTTGCTTTATATTCCAAATAAGAGAAAGTTGAAATGCAATTTAAAATATTTTTAGTTCACCTTTGGATTCAATTTTGTCAGGGCTTCAAAATAGAAGCAACACAAGAATATGTTATTTCTTTCTGCTTATCAGCTTCTCTTTCATGGCTGAATTCTTGATAATACTCAGATAGAGAAACTTATTTGACTGAAAAATTTGTTTTTTGCTTGGAATCTTCCAGATTCAAATGCCTCCGCCATCGCTGTGTCATCTAAAGCTTATCTGTTTTCTTTTTAACCCTGCTGAGTCTCTTCATCAACATCAGGCCTACACCTCCACCCACTCGTATCCAGATCAGGAGCTCTTCCCCAGGTAGAGAAGTTGCCATGGTACTCTAACTAGGAAGAACTTGTTTTTCTCTGGAATTCAGTTCATCAAGGCTTTATTATATCTACAGTTCTTTATTAGCCCCTTAGAAAGTAAGGTTTATTTATCCATTTTGTCAATTTTGTTGTTTTTACCATGATTTGAAAACATTTTTTGCCTCTTGTTCATATAAACTGGAAGTGGAAGCCAGATAAATATTCATCATTAAATTTCTGTTCATGTTTTATATTCTTTTCCATGAAAGTTCCCCCTATTTGGCTAATCTTTAGGGCTCACATATCTAGATCTGCCCTGAATAAACTAAAACACTTTATTCAGAGCACAGTTTTTAAAACCAAGGAGACAGCAAGATAGACATAAGATAAATATTACATGGGATCTGCATAAAATAGTTTTTTTCTCCATTATCTTTTACTTTTTCCTTGCCCTCTTCCATTCCTTTCTCTTTACACAGGAAACAGAAACAGAGGTGAGGATAAAAGGTCCTAACAACACAGTAGACTCAGAAAGCAAGGACGAAACTATGTTGGAGGCAAGAAATTTGGATGGACATTAGAGAAAGAAAAACCAATTTTGAAGTATATTTATATTTGACATTATAAGCTAAGCCTCTAGAAAATTTAAATGTCAAAATTAAATTTATACATTAAATTTGCCATATTTCATTTTGAAATATAAAATGGCGAGATGGGAAGAGGGTGCAGGCATCCTGTAGGAAGTTTGATATTGAAGAGGAGTGAAGCGAGAAAGGTAAGATTGCAGCAAAGGGGCAAGTTAAGACGGAAACCTCATTGAAAAGTCCTACCCCGCACCTACATCACCATATTGATCTTATAACTAATTCTTCTTTGCCTCTCTTATCTCATAGCATGAAGAATTTGCTTAAAGTTATAACCAATGCTGCTCAGCACATTTCTTCATTTCTATACCTTCACTCCTCACATGGCTCCCCACCCCACCCCACCCCACACACGACTGAAAATCAATTTACAGGTGTCTTCAGCTCTCCCTGATGGGTCCAGGTTGCATACTGAATATTTCTGGCTTGCTGATTTTCAAAGGCTTTTGGATGATATTAATAAATAGGGGTTCATAATATATATGAAATTCAACTTGTTTTTGACTTAATCAGCCCAAATCCCTGTGTTTCTATTTTAATTCTTCCTTCCAGCATAAGAATTCCCCTGCTTCTAACAAATCTTTGCAGCAGGTCTGCAGCATCACAAGCTTTAGACACCTTCTGATATAATTTTAAAATCTTCTGAGCTATGAATGGTCCCTGGCAACTCTCTGACAAACAATCATTTTAGTTCTGACAATCTATGGATAGCTGAAGCTACACAGATCAAAATAAGAATATGGGACATCCTTAGATATCCCAGCAAACTCTAAAGGGGAAATGAATGTTCTATCCTGAGGCACCACAATGGATTAGAAGGTTTTATCTAGCTGAGAGTGATGGTAAATAGAGCCATTCACATTGGGGATATTGCTCAAATATATTTGAACACTTTGATCTATTTCTCTGCCCTATAGTAATTTACATAGGCTTCCCAATTCTGCTCACAGTCTAAGTGTTTTGTTACTGAAAATTTTCTCTGGAATTGAAATACTAAGACTGAGACTTATCTATTCATATTAGGGCCTTGAAACATTTTATAGGGAATGTAGTTGACTGCAAATGGCCCTATATCCATGAAAGGCAATCTGTAGAGAAAGTGTCAAAGGCACAAAGTGAGTTGTCTTTTTTTTTCTTTCATTTCTTCTTTTATTTCTTGTTGTCTTATTTTTGTCTTTGTTTCCTGAAAAACATTGTAGAAATTAAAGACATTAGATTATAGTGAACAGTTTCTGTAGTAGTCATTGGCTGTCTCTTTGGCAACCTTCTCCTTTTCCTTCTGGTCATAGGGATCTGGATTTTCTTTTAGAGAATTACCTCTCCACCACTTTTTGTAGTCTTTGTGAAGCTGTCAATCAAGGTACACTGACCTCCCCTAGGGACAAGTGTCATTCACTGTAGGCTCTCTAGACATCTGGACTTAGAGTCTTTAGTCAATGGATGAAAGAATAAGAAAACAGAAACCTTTTGGAGATGTTGCTTGTCGTCAGCATCATGTTGTTAGAACTGCCACTCAACTTCTGCAATCCAATTTCCCTAAGCTGTACTTGTTCCCATCCTGCTGAGACTGGTTCTCCCAAGTCCTGTCACTGATTGTGGTGCCATCCCCTAGTCTTCTAATAAATTCTCTGTTGGTTAAATTACCAAGGGTCTGTTTTTATTGTTTGCAATCAAAGAAATTCAACTCATAGAAATGCTCCAAGTTAGTCAGATGTAGATGATTTTTATGAGTAGTTATCCATTCCATAATATACTATGTTTCTAATAATATACACATTTATTTTAATATTTTGATAGAAGTCCTGAAAGAGCCATTTCTGTAAGTCAATATTTTGTGAGACTGTAGTAAGATGTAAAAGATTTATTCAGGAAACAATCTTAAGCAACAACAGCAATCTTCTTTGCAGAAAAAATGATGGATCAGTAAGGCAGTGCAATTCTAGTGTCCCTAAATCCAGATGGGTTTAGAACTGGGATGGCAAACTGAAATATCTGTAGGAAATGAGCAATGATGCAAACAGATGAGTCATCTGGGATACTTCTCACTTTCATTAAGAATTATAATCCAGCTGATTTTTCTTCTTCAACCTCTTCGGTTTCTCCTTTCGGTTTCCACCTCTGATAGAGACCTGTGTCAAAGATATATTGCTCCACTAAGGAAAACACCAGTGCCAGTGCAATGACAGGTAATAACTGAAACTAACCATTGTTCTCAAAGAAACAATAGAAATCATGAAGACTCAGAGCTGAAGAACATATGCCCTTTAAATGAGGCAACGTTCCTCAGCTCTGGACAATCACCACTTGTCAGAAAAGCTGGCTCAGTATTGCCTATATCTTCTGATGTTTTATAAAGTAGTCAGAAATATTAATGTTTTTACTAAATGTATAATAATCTATTTATTTATTGTATATTGGCAATTAATTCAATTAAAAATATATTAGGTGAGCCCAGGAAAACAAATGTACATTCTGCTCTTGACCTACATGAGAAGCTGGGCTGTGATATTTTATATGGATTTGTGGCATGACAAACACTTATTAAGCACACCACTTCAGCAAAGAAAAATTTACTTTAAAAATCAAACTCTTAAGCCAGAACAAGCTACCACAGTCATGAAATAAATTCCCAGGGGTGGCCTAATGGGATCCTGCAGGACCCAGCAAGTGATGGAGGATAAGTTAGAGAAGGAAAACCCTTGCGTTGCCAGTAGCTCAGGGGGGCATGTCGATACACTTTGCTTGGCAAGAGAGGCACGTTGTACCTGGCTTGATATGTTGTTCCAGTCACCCTGTTATATGTAGAAATGGATTAAAGAAAAGCCATTATTGATACTTGAAACTTATGCAACTTACTCATTTCAGATCTTAAGTGCTCCAAAATAATAATTAAAAAAAAGAATGTTGTGTCTGTGTCAAGTTGCCTTTAGGCTATTGTGTTTCACTATTTGCATTACCTTAAAAAAAATGAACCACTCTTTGCCACTAAGCATCTTCAAACTTAGAAGAGAATAAGATTGACATTACTGTTCAGATCCATTAGTCAAACTACAGTGGCTTTGGACAGGTAGTTTCCAAAATACATCAGCCTCATTTACACCCAAGAGCAACAAAAGACATGGGGTATTTTTCTGCTGTGATGCAAGGTACAGAAGTACCGGGGCAGAAAGTAGTTTTGATACATATTGCTTTTAGTGAAAGGATTGGAAGTGGAAAGGGAAATGACAAAATACAAAGGTGAAATGACAAAATACATATCTATATTCTAATGATTATAGAGAAGAAAAAAACAATTTTACCTAGGAGCTAGATTAAAATCAACGAAAGAACAAAAGGATACAGCAAGAAATCAACCGGTATGATTACCAGGGATTTCCCCCCGCCTCAAAATAATACCACTTAGTTTTTAGTGTGTCTAAGAAAGTAGAAGCTGCTTATTCTTGAAAATCATTGTTCCAAGAAATGCCACTATACCGTTTTTATATTTTATTAATTCTAAGTGATCATTTTCTTGTACCCGAGACATTCTACATATCTGCATTTACAATGAACATAATTAATTTGGATTCTGGAAATAAAGGAATTTATAAACTTGACTTTCCCTGCCCACTGAGACACTGAAGCAGTATAATACACATATTACATCTGATGTATGTCTTATATGTTTTTAATCTGGATTGATCCAATTTTCCCAAGCTTCTATTATTGGGGTGAAATATGCCATCTCTATGAGAGTAAGTCTGGCTTTTTAATAATATAGAAAAATTACATCTGTTATTTATCTGGGCATGTAATTGTAATGTGGCAGGCATTATCTTCATTATATCATTTAAATTGTATTTCTCACATCAAAGTATCAGTGAAATGACATGTCACTTCTCCTTTTACGTTTGAGAAAACTGTGATATGAAGAATTTAAATAATTGGCTCAATATCACATGTTTTATAGGTGGAACAGTCAGAATTTTAAGTCTGCTGGATTCTAAATTGTGCATTTTTCACTTACCTATACCGACCTAAGGCAGAATGAGTAAGACCTGACCTATGAGAAGGGAATTATTCTAAATATAGTAGTGACTGTTTAAACATTTATGGTAGTACAAAGCTAAGGAAAGCAGGCCATAGGCCACGTCATGAGATTTCCATTGTAAAAGCACGTACATGCCAGGAACTTAAGAGCAAGGAGTGCTCTCTCTGTGTGCTTCCATCTCCACCCCGCAATGGGCCCGTCATAGTGGTCTCTTCATAGAAGCAGTCTCGTGAAGATGTCCTATCAAACATCAGCACCATGAAATATGAAGACTTTGGGGAGATTATGATAATAATTCAGTAGTGGCTTTAAAATATCCAGAGAAGACGATCCTAGGGGTGGCAATCTGGCAAGGAAGGGCAACTAGGGAACTTGTCTTGGATCTAAACTTGCATAAAGAAACTTGCGTTTACTGTGTGTTGATGTGGAGTCATTTCAAAGCTGATGGAAATCAAGAAGAGCTAAAAAGGTGAGAAGAACCTATCTTCCCACGTCAGTAACCTGAAAAAAGAGCACTGGCTGGGGAGAACCCCAGAACAAGGGTAAGGCGTGACAGCCACATGATGATTTGGAGATGGCTCTCAGAGGTGTAGTAAGGCGTGCAGACTGACTTTAGAAGAAGGATAAAGCAGTTATTGTGAGAAGAAGGCCTTTAAAAAAAGAAATCAATCAATAAAAATATCTCAGATATTTGATGCCGTCATTGTCTCCCAAAGGGATTAAGCATATTTTCTCTGGGTTAAAAGTTTTTGTTAAAAAAAAAAAAAAAGAGCTATTTCACCACAGATTTCAAAAAACTTTGAAGCAGAATTAACAAACAGGAGGAGAGCTCCAAAGGCTCATGCACATTTGCATGCCACCACTGCTCAGTGTTACAAGAGTCCAGCTCAACTCTTTACACCTTACTCAGGAAGTATCTTTATTCCTCCTGACAGCAGGATTAATGACTATGCTCAGAAGAAAAACCAACTGTCGAAGAAAGTTTACTTCTTATAGTTGTCCTCCCTTTCTTTGTGCTGTGTAAGCTTTTTTTTCTAGTTTAGATGGTGTGTCATTTAGGGTTCTTCATGGCAGACCACAGAACCTGCTATTTTGAGCAAAAAGGGATTAATTAAGAGTACATAAGTGGCTCACAGAATATTTGAAGGGCTGAAAAAACAGATTCTAGCTTGAGCCTCCAGAAATATCCCCAGATGTCCACAATAGGTAATGGGCCCCGAAGATGCTGCTACTTCTGCCACACTGGAAACCACTGTAACAGCTGCCAACACTAGAACCATGTTGCCCCCTGTTTTATTTATTTATTTTTGTTTAGCAACGAAGACAACTTATATTCTTGCTATATTATCAAACAACACCACTGGTAATGGCAGCTATTGTTCGCTGGAGAAATGCTATGGAATGAAAAGAAATTTTTGTATTAAGAAATCTGAGGAGAAATTAAAAAGAAATTTTAATATCTTGATTTAATGCAGCCATGTGGCTAGACAGATGTTACCTCTTCAGCATCTGGACATGTTCTGAGACTATTGCATCTTCTTATAACCTTTACAGTCTCATTGAGCATATAGCACATAATCAAACTAAGCCAAGGTAACTAGCATGTGGTATCAGGGCTGATGGTTTAAGGGGTGGTCTATGCAGATCTGTGCATGGCAAGAAGTGATAAAGACTATGGTTCTGTGGCACCAACCATAGCCTCTTCTATCCTCAAACCTGGAGCACTTGGGGCATCTACAGAACCTGCAGGCAATACTTTAATAGACCTCCTGGAGTCTTTGATTCAAGATTAGGAGCCATTGTCCTTTATTCAGTCTTCCCAGATGAAACTAACAACCATTTAATACCTTGATTTTTCTCTTGTAGAGGTTTGTTATATACATTAGTGACAGTTCTGACTTCAAATTTTTCCCATCAGTATAAGATTGTGGACCCATTTTTCCTTTTCCACAGATTTGTAAATTATTGTGTAATGCAGAATTTTCTAGGATATACACAGGTAAGAACTATCATGTCCTTGCAATACTGGGTAGATAAAAAGGGAGAGACAATGATACTGGCTAAAGGTTGGTAACAGGGTAACTTGAAAATGGCATTAATAAGATGCTTGGAGATAGTTTGTGAATTTTATTAACTGGGTTCTCCGTATCCCCTTTTCTGGAAATAATTAAGAGTTGACAGTTCATGGAATTCTACAGCCTCTCCTATGGCGAATTGTATTCACCTGGAGTGACAAGTTATTGAGAGAAGAACAGACTATCAATAATGGTTTTATATTTTTAAAACAATAATTTCCTCTTACTCCAGACAGAAGCAACATGCTGTGCAAAATTATACATCATGTAACAGCAGCTGAGAAGTCAACATATATCACTATCAATGCTGCCTCTGTAAGAGCCAAAAAATTACCATATCTAACAATAATTTTTACTTTAACAGAAAGAACAGAGGACACAGAAAGAAACCAACTTATTCTTATAAATGGTTGGTTTAACACATAGTGAACAAATTGATGTGTAAATTGGCTTTGATGAATGATTGTGTTAAATGTGGTTATTTATTATGAGTTCCATTACATAAATTGGTTGCAAAATTATAACAAATGTTCTTTATTAATCTTACCTTCTCCATGGTTAGAGAATGACTCCAGGCAATTATCTTTCATAGACTTCAGCACCATTAGCGCTAATATACTGAGGAGGGCATACAAGTTCTAATAATACACAAAGAATAGAAACATGCTTTTTCTTTGCTCCCTACGTAGGGAGATGATATTTCTTATGCAACTTCCTTCATTCTCTATTTAATCCCTCCAGTTATTAGTTTGGGGTATTTTTGCAGTAACAGCTACCATAGGTATGAGAAATATCTTATACATGTTTTTCATGGTATGACATTTAAATTTTAAACAGATGGCATAGATCTAGCCTTGAGGAGCTAAGAGTTTAATCAAGATGATTCAGGTGCTTTAAGGCCGTATTTGGCTACTTCACAGGAGGTTGAAGCATTTGCTCTAAGGTCCAGTGACAGATTGTGGAACTGTCTAAATGTTTTCCTCTTCAGCATGGGATACAGATAACGGGAAGGTAGTGTCTTTCTGAGAAAGGAAAGGAAATATTTCTTCCAAGAATACCCTCATGACCTGACTTTCAGCCAGAATCGGAGATAAAGAGTTGTCTGAGTAGATAACCTATAGCCTCTTCCTAGTTATGAGGGGCCACTTTTTCCGGTTATGAGTTTTCAGCTCCTTGCTTCTCATCTTCCTCCTCCTATGGACATGATTTTGTCTTTCTAGTTCTCCTTACATCCCTAGCAAGGCAAAAACCAAAAAGGAAAGAAAAATAATTCATTCTGTTAACTATGTAACTCTGGCTAAAGACTCAAGGTGGGATTAAATAATATAGGTAAGGAGGTGCTTATAAATCATCACTATATAAAAGAATGTAACAAAACAGCACTGCAAATTTGTAGCCTGGGAAAGTCAGTCAGATGATATGGCTGCATTTTTTATTATTGAATATTTATCAAATATCACTGATTTGTGAGCTCCTAAGTTAGGTGCTGGGTGCTGAAGGTGCATAAAAGAGGGAGAAAGCCTACTGCACAAGCAATGCTAACCAGAAGCTTGGTGCCTCCAAACATACCTCATCTCTATGCCATGTCTTCATCACTGTATAAATGTGTATACAGTTTACAGTTAGTATTTAGTACAGCAACTAAAGAGAATATTCAATATGACAGCAAATTAAACAAGTTATAACTTTTTTTTCTCCCAAGTGAATATGTACATAGGTAATCCAGCATGATATGGTTGGTTTTGTGTCCCCATCCAAACCTGTCTTGAATTGTAATCCCCACACGTCGAGGGAGGAACCTGATGGGAGGTGATTGGGCCATTAGGGTGGTTTGCCTCATGCTGTTCTCAAAATAGTGAGGGAGTTCTCAGATGATCTGACGGTTTAAAAGTAGCAGTTTCCCCTGCATTCTCTCTCTCTTCTGCCACCATATAATACGTGCCCTTGCTTCCCCTTTGCCTTCTGCCACGATTGTAAGTTTCCTGAGGCCTCCACAGCCATGCAGAACTGGGAGTCAGTTAAACCTTTTTTCTTTATAAATTACCCAGTCTCAGGTATTATTTATAGCACTATGAAAATGGACTAATACACAGTGCTTGTATAAGGCTCCTTCTATCTTATATTATCAAGTGTGGCCTCTTTTCCCAAATTTACTTCATAGTGTAAGATAGTTGCATCAGTTCCAGATCTCTCACCTACATTTGAGTCAGGAGGACAATGAAAAAGAAAGAGAAAAATGTGCGCCCTCCCTTTAAAGACATTTGCGGAAGTTGCACAGACAACTCCCACGTACGTATAATTGGCCAGATCTAGTCATAAGAGAGGCCAGAAAATGGATTCTTGATTTCAACTTGTCACATGCCCAGCTAAATATTATATATTCTGGGATTTTCAGTTTCCGCTCAGGATATAGAATGCTATAAAGAGTATCACTCCCATACTTTCAGTAACAACTACAACAGCAGCATCAGCAAAAACACAAAACAATCTGAAAATTTGTTTTCTTGGACCCAGCAGAGAACTGATGAGTACCAACTAACATGAAATCTAAGGAAAGTCAGGCACATCAAATAAGAGTTGAGACATGAGCCCTTGCTTAACTGGGATAGACACTGTTTATCACAGGTAAGAAGAATCAAGCTTAATTTTTAAATTAATTGCTAAAGGTCAACTGTGGGCTGAAAAGAGAATATAGAAACCCTGGAAGGCACAAAGACAGAAGAATTCACTCATCACAGACTTTTTTGTTCACACAGAAGATCAGTAAAAATCCTGAAAAATGTGTCCCTTATGATGCAGGCCTGGGGCAGTGGGGCCACTGAGGAGAGAGCACAGATTACTCTCCCCTGTCTCTTCTATGAAACAAAGGCCTTAAACTGCTAGAAAGAGGGCAACAAAATCTGATGCTCTTAGTGCGTTAATGAAAATGCAACGGGAGGGGAACAACAGCAACAATACAACTCTATACCCCTGAGGGAGGAAGAGAAAAACTTGTTGGTCTCAGTCCTACAGTTGGGAGTGAGACAAGATCACTTAGAAACACCTAACCCACAAGACTCAGAAAAACAATGCCAACCGAACAGTGAGACTTAAGCAAAACAACAGAGAATGCCCCAAACTCCCCCCACCCACTTCTTCCCTCACCAGTCTGAAAGCTTTGAGTAACAGTGGCCTACTGCTTGAAGGGAAACAAGAACATGCAGAGAGACCCTATTGGAGGCATAGCGGGCCTTTTGGGAAGGCCGAAAATTGAGGGTGGAACAGACACTTCTCTTTCAGAAAAAGCTCTCTAGCAAACCAGCACACATGATGAATAGAAGCTAACACTAGATGATTTAGAAATTATACAAACATATGGAAATTAAACAATATGCTCCCAAATGACCAGTGGGTCAATGAAGAGATAAAATAGGAAATGAAAAAATTTTCTTGAAACAAACAGTTGTGACCCAACAGACCCAAAGCTATGGGATACAGTCAAGGCGGTACTAACAGTAAAGTTTATAGCTATAAGTGCCTACATAAACTGTTGATGGAAATATAAATTAGTACAACTACTATGGGGAACAGCTTGGAAGTTCCTCAAAAACTAAAAATAGAATTATCATATGAGGATCTAGCAATTCTATTGGTAGGTATATAACCGAAGGAAAGGAAATCTGTATATTGATGAGAAATCTGTACTCTCATGTTTACTGCAGCACTATTCACAATAGCCAAGATTTAGAAGAAACCTAAGTGGTCAACAACAGATGATTTGATAAAGGAAACTTGGTGCATATACACAATGGAGTACCATATAGACATAAAAAAGAATGGGATCTTGATATTTGCAACTGCACAGATGGAATTGGAGATTATTATAGTAAGTGAAATAAGCCAGGCACAGAAAGACAAAACTTCACATGTTCTCATTTATTTGTGGAGGCTACAAGTTAAAATAATTGAACTTACGGAGATAGAGAGTAGAATGATGATTACAAAAGGCTGGGCAGGTTTTGGGTGGGGAAGGAGGTGGCAATAAAGATGGTTAATGAGTGCAAAAATATATTTAAATATAATTAATAGATCTAGTATTTCATAGCACCACATGGTGACAACAGTCAACAATAATTTATTTTCCTTTTTTTTTTTTTTTTTTTGAGATGGAGTTTCGCTCTTGTCACCCTGGCTGGAGTGCAATGGCGTGATTTCAGCTCACTGCAACCTCTGCCTCCTGGGTTCAAGCAATTCTTCTGCCTCAGCATCCCGAGTAGCTGGGATTACAGGTGCCCACCTACCATGCCTGGCTAATTTTTGTATTTTTAGTAGAGATGGGGTTTCACCATGTTGGTGAGGCTGGTCTGAAACTCCTGACCTCAGGTGATCTGCCTGCCTCAGCCTCTCAAAATGCTAGGATTACAGTTGTCAGCCACTGCACCCAGCCTATTTTACATTTTAAAATAACCTAAGAGTATAATTGGATTGTTTGTAAGACAAAGAAAGGATAAATGGTTGAGGTTATGGATTTAAAAACTTGGATTGGATAAAAAGGCAAGTTTCAATTATATGCTATCTATATAGTTAGTCAACTTTAATTATAAAAACATACGCTAAAAATGAAAAAGATGGAAAAGGATATACTATGCAGATACTAAGCAAAAGAAAGCTAAAGTAGTTACATTAATATCAGCAGAGAAAGGAATATTATGCAGGATAGAGAGGTATATTACATGATGATGAAGAGGTCAATTCTTCAAGGATAATTTAATGTTTATGCACCTAACAGCAAAATTACAAAATACATAAAATCTGATAAAACTAAAGTTAAAAGAAAAATCTAAAATTATTGTTGGATACGTCAACACTTTTCTCTCAGCATTCGACAGAACAAGTAGACAGAAAATCTGTAAAGATGCGGAATATTTGAACAATACTATCAGCTAACTTCACCTAATTGACATTTTTAGAACATTCTACTCAATTACAGCAGAATACACAAGTGTGCATGCCTATTCTCCAAAAATATTATATTCTGTACTGTAAAACAAACATCAATACATTTAAAATAATTAAAATTATTCAAAGTGTTCTGACACTGTAACATAATTAGATTAGTAGTCAATGAGAGAGAACTATATAGAAAATCACCAAATTCATGAAAATTAAGTGACTCACTATCAAATATTAGGTATTACATTATTATTGTCAGAAAGAAAATGAGACATTGTGGGACAACAAGCAGTCTGTCCTAGATATAGACATATAAATACAGTGTTATGCTGACCGAGGGACTCCATGTTAGGTCATTGAAATGTTTAAATTAATCTTAAAGAAAATGTGGCACATATACACCATGAAATACTATGCAGCCATAAAAAAGGATGAGTTTGTGTCCTTTGTAGGGACATGGATGCAGCTGGAAACCATCATTCTCAGCAAAATATCGCAAGAACAGAAAACCAAACACCGCATGTTCTCACTCATAGGTGGGAACTGAACAATGAGATCACTTGGACTCGGGAAGGGGAACATCACACACCGGGGCCTATCATGGGGAGGGGGGAGGGGGGAGGGATTGCATTGGGAGTTATACCTGATGTAAATGACGAGTTGATGGGTGCAGCACAGCAACATGGCACAAGTATACATATGTAACAAACCTGCACGTTATGCACGTGTACCCTAGAACTTAAAGTATAATAATAATAATAATAAAAAGAAATGTTTAAATTTTTCTTACTGACTGACTGTTCATGTTCCTTGAAATTCATATTTTGAATCCCTAACCCACAATATGGTGGTATTTGGAGGTAGAAGCTTTGGGAGATAGGTTTACATGAGGTCATGAAGTAGTGCCCTCATGATGTCATTAATATCCTTACAAGAAGATTAAGAGAGTCCAGAGGTCATTCTCTCTCCATCATGTGAGGACACAGTGAAAATGCGGCTGTCTGTAGCCAGTAAGAGGGCCCTACACAGGAATGTAATTTTCAGGCACCTTGATCTTGGACTTCTCAGTCTCCCTAACTGTGAGAAATAAATCTCCATTGTTTAAACCAGCCAGTCTAGGATATTTTGTTAAAACAGCCTGAATTGACTAAGAAATCAGTGCATATTACCAAATTGAAGGGAGTCACCAGCTCAATTTTTTTCCTTCTACCAAATCATTTCTATCCATTTACCAAGATGCTGGATTTCTTAGCCTTGCTTTGCTCCTTTTGCTCATTGGCTCCTTTTACCATGGTTTTGACTCCTGGGTCTATTTATTCACTCCTCTCCTTCCTCCCACACCCCCTTGTGCTCTTTTGGCAGGCAGGGGACTGGGAGAGCAATTAAGGCACCAAATTGACAAAATTGTTAGTAACCCCAACTAAGTTAATAATGCCACCTGGAAAGAATGGCCTCTGCTACCTTTCAGTATCAGAAATAATAAAACTTCTGCAATAGCAATACCATTAGAATAATCTGGAATAGCGGAAATAACTGGTAGAATATACAAATAAATGTGAGCTGTTCTCTATTTCTCTAGTTAGGTAACAATGCATATGCCATATGATGCATATGTAGGAGATATAATGTAAGGACCAAGCTTAGTTTATCGGTAAGCCTACAGACTCTGCATGTTTCTTATCCATTCACTAAGTGCCTCGCTATTTGATTTATTAGTCTACCCCTGTCCAAACAGCTGTATAGTCCAGCTCAGTAATTTTCATTCTCTTGTTACAAGTGGAGTACTATTTGTTCACTTTTCTCTTGACTTGATCTCTAAATGTCTTGATGATCAAGACATGTTCTTCCTCTGAACGAAACAATCTAATTTAATTATATTGAATCAATAGATTCTATTTTTATTAAGAAAATACAATATGAACAATATTCTTAAATATGCTTTAGTACATAATTATAACTTTCCATCCCAAAACCTTTAACTAACTTCATTCTGGTTACTTAACCTATGATCTAAGCTTACTTCAGCATGCTATATTTCCTGTCCAATTAATATTGCCTATTTTTTATATTATTTGAGTAATATCATTTTCTGTTACATGATAAATTCTATAAGGATATGGAAAATTGCTTGTTTTTGCTCATCTTATCCTCAGTTCTTGACACATTAGCTCAATAAATATTTATTGCATGAGGGAATAAATGAATTAATGAATGCAGGATATGGAAAAGTCCCACCGAGGTTTGTTTCTCAATCTCTGTCTCTCTCTCTCTCTCACACACACACACACACACACACACACACACACACATTCAAATGGGAGCTTCAGACTTCTTTGCTAATAGACATGTACCGGCATTTCTCCAGCAGTGTTTGACACAGTTATCTCATCTTATTCATCAGATATGCCATGCTTATTAGCCTCAGGACATACTTACAAGCTATGCAGCAAAAAGGCCATCCCTGCCATGATAGCTTATTGCAAAACAGAGGGAATAAAATAAAGCAAGCAGCTAGTGCTACACATATACAAACTAATAAACAAACAAAAGGTCTAAACCACTGTGGCATCATTGTGACAGCAGTGTCTTGAAGAAACCCCACTGGTTCTAACTCCTGTCAGAGGCAATGAATGCCTAGAGTGTGTGTATTATAATGGAACTGGGAGGAAATGGTGCCACTTCTTTGAAACTTGTTAACATGCAAATGACAGATGAATCTTCCCAAAGGTGAGCACTGTCAGCACACATTCTCTGCTTTAGTCAGCAACATGGCTTTTTGTGCTATCATGCTATAATCAACACAGTACCATTTTTATTAAAATATCAAATGATCAAAACCATGTATTTTAAAAGGAATTCAGAGTTGTGAGGCCAACAGAGTAGGTAAATTTGTTCATGATATACAAAGCAGGTTCTGATATCCAATGTATTCTTATTTTGGGTTTTCTATGACTTACAGGTAAGGTACTCACAAGAGAATATTTCAATTACTCTCTTGGCCACTCCTCATCACCCATCATACGATCCTATCTACTTCATCATTTTCCTTAGTGCCCATAAAAAGACATGCTGAAGGTGTAAAGGGAATGTAAGAGAGAGCAATAGACTCTGATGTGTTGGACTCAGGTCAGATTTTCCCATGCAAAAGATCTGATTTTCAGCTAGACTGCAACACCATGCCAAGGTTGGTCCATCTCCAGAGAGAGGTGATAAAGGCTCATTTTATATAGTGTAAGCAATGGCAGATTGTGACTTGTCCTCCAAATCTTTTCACTGGCAGGGAGTAGAGAAAATAGTTTTGGCCAAGTATCTGACCATTCTCTTCTGTGAGGTACGACTCCTGCAGTGAGATTGTATCAGTTATACCTTATAATTCCCATTCTTCTCTTCTGATGTTTGACAGAGAAATAACAGTCATGGAATGTGGGAGAGGGCAGTAGCTAGGAAAGTGAGGGAAAGATGGTGGTTTAGACTTAAAAAGCTCAATTGGTTATGGGTGTAGTGAGAGAGGATACAGCCACATTTTATTGCCTGGTATACCCCAAAGTCAGGAGATACAATTCTGCAGAAGTCAGTCCTTCTCTCTCACAGGATGATCTGTTCTCTGACAGATACACATGTGTACCAGAATTGTCAATGTTTTGGGGGAAGAGAGTAGTGTCATCACAGAGGAATCTTATTCTGCACATGATATAGGCAGACCTGACTTCTTGCTCTTCATATTTGTTGACATTTTATTAAGAATTTCACTGTAGCAAAGAAATGAATGAATCTGAGCTCTGAGCAGTGACAGCCAATCGCCCGTTTATTTCTAGTGTCTGTGTTTTCCCAAGCTCCACTGGAAACATGGTAATCTTCATACCTGTCTGATATCGGCATCTAGAAAAGAGCTTGATTCTTGCTCAATTTACAGTATATTCAGTGCTTTGAAAGGCTTATTCTAATGCAAGGTCATGAAATACTTTTGTGTGCAATTGATGGTGAATTTTTATGTCAGCCGAGATTTATGTCAGAATCCAATGCAATTGTTAGAACAAACAACTTTACTTTGATTTCGACACAAATTTTGCACCCAGGGTTATCAAGTGTCTTGAATCTGTTTCAAAAGACAATTTTCATAAATTCTTTATCCTCTGGCCATGAATGTATGAGTTCTTTGCTCAGCCACACATTAATTTGGTTTTTGCCAGTGTTAGGAAAGTATACAACCCCAATCTATCTATTCATATCTCAGCCTCCTAAGTTTCTTAAAAATTTTATTTAATGTTTCCAATGGTAAATACTCTCTCTGCTTAGAGACAACTTCTTTCTTTTCTTTCCTCTTTTTGGTTTTGTTTGTTTGTTTCTTTGAGATGGAGTCTCACTCTGTTATCCAGGCTGAAGTGCAGTGGTGTGATTTTGGCTCACTGCAGCCTCCGTCTCCCAGGTTCAAGAGATTTTCCTGCCTCAGCCTCCCAAGTAGCAGTGAAAACAGGCATGCACCAACATGACTGGCTAATTTTGTATTTTTAGTAGAGACGGGGTTTCACCGTGTTGGCCAGGCTGGTCTTGAACTCCTAACTTCAGGTGATCCACCTGCCTCGGCTTCCCAAAGTGCTGGGATTACAGGCATGAGCCACTGCACCTGGCCTCAAGACAATTTCTTTCTTCTCCACTATTTTTCTCTCCTCCAACACAGTTAATCTTGCACCACCCTCTAACTAACTCACATGAAAGTACCCAGCCTAAATGACTGTCATCCTTAAAATACCTTGCTCATCTTTCCTGCATCAGCAGTTTTCTGCCTCTGCCTGCCCGCACCCAGATTCTCCATGTACTGCTTTACCTATCACTGCTTAAGAGTCTTGGGTTCTATTTATTTTTATTTTCCTTGAACAATACTGCTATTTATATGGCCTTCAACCCTTTTGTATGAGATCCTCCTTCTATGGGATTAGGGCCAGGCAGGGAAATAAAGAAGCTTCCTGGATTGGAAGATGTGATCGAAAGATGTAGCAACTCTTGCCCGTATGCATAGTACATGAAGCAAGTGATATAGGAGTTAAAAAGAAATTACTTAGGCAGATAGTGAGGGTACAAAAGTCCTTGATAAGGTTTTCCTTTTAATAAAAAGCAACCCCAAAATCATTTTCTTTTCTAACAAAAAGCAGCCTGTAAAATTGAGCTTCAGACATAGACAAGCAAGCTGGAAGCTTGCACAGGAAAATGCCAGCAGTTGTGCCAATAGGAATATACTACCTGGGACTAGATAAGTTCAAAATGGTGGCTCAGTCTTCTCTTTTTTGCCAGCCACGTGTTCAGTAAGGAGCAGACAAGATGGTGCTGGCCAAGTGGAAAGCCCACTTGTATAACAAGATTAGGGTGGGGCAACCAGCCTTCCCAGCACGTTCTATAAATGTCACAACTGGTCGGACCAACCTGTGGGCCCTATGTAAATCAGACACAGCCTCCTGAAGCCTGGCTATAAAATCTGCTGCAGTCTGCCACATTTCCCTTTTCAGACTCCTCTCTCTTACACGCGCACAAGAGCTGCTCTCCTCTCTCCTTTCCTCTACCTATTACACTTTCCGCTCCTTAACTAACCCACATGTGTTCATGTCTTCAATCCTCTTGGCACTAGATGCTGAGCTCTGAGTATTCACCCCAGACAGTGATGCCACTTCACAAGGACACAGATGTTAAAGCCCTTCTCAGAGAATGTTCCAAGAGTAAAGCCAGTGATGGATAGCCAAACATTAATCAGCAAAAAGGAGTTTGACCTATAGAGCCAAGGAGAAGTTGGACAAAGAACATGAAAAGGACAAGATGCAAATCCAATCCAGTGAATGGGAGCTCAATGAGAATCTTCAAAGGACCACAGTATGCTGTACAATCTTTTATAAACATCTAGAAGGGTATTTTCATTGATTGATTTTTATGGATTTTTATAAATATTTTTCATTGGTTAATGGAAGCTATCCATAAAATGAACAATGATAATATTTAATCTATTCTTTCCACTTCAATGGAATGTTAGATAAATAAAATCACCATTGACTGAGGAGTTTAAGCAGGATCTGTAAACATTTTTCAAAAAGAAAAAGAAAAGAAAGTCATAGTTTATTTTTTTCAGAAGCCTACAATGAAGCCTATGGACATATGGGAATCAGAAAACATAACTACATAAAATTTTCTCTGATATCTAATCTCTCCTTTACAATTCTCTCTCTCTGAACTTCCCTTTAAATGTGCTTGTGATTGGATTTGCTGTTTACAGCTTCTGTGTCCGACAGACCTGGAGATCTGGGAGCAAAACGGAAAGTACCAGACAACTGAGATGACAGAGAAAGTGCTATAATAAAGTATAAAGTGAGAGGTAACTACTGAAAATTTGGAGAATAGCTGAAATTTTGCACCCAGTGGTTCTTTGCCAAACTTTTCTTACAGGCTTCTTTGGTCACCCTAAAAGTCAGGGTAGGCAGGCTTATTGCTTCCCACGGTATAGGTGGGCCACATTCAGGCCTCTGCATAGAGCAGGGACCTTTTCACACAATTTTGAAGGTCTGTCTAATGAGTCATCAAATGCTTTGCTGAATTCCAAACCACTCTCATTTGGGGTCAGAGAAAATACTAGCCCTTTTTCAGAAGAGCAGAACCAGATTGGTTTGTCCTCTGGCAGCTATTAAGATCTGTGGAGTGACCCACCAGGCAACACTGGAAGGGACTCCGTCTCAGTTGCTCTCTCCCAGGGAGGTGCTGGGATCACAGAAGGCTTCTGGCTGAGTGCACACTTGATCCCCAGCCCTGAACAGGGACTATGCCAGATGTCGTTTCCTTCTGTACAGGGACCTATTCATTTAAGCAGCAGCCACGAAATCTAGTTTTTTAAAATACTATTTTCATATCCAATATTGAATATCTACTTTAATTAAAATGGATATTTATTTAAATTATTTAAAGAAGGTGGCTCTTTGATCATGAGTGCTCATTTATGAAGACTGAAGACAGCAGAACTCGGCCTCCTCAAGTCCTAATTAAAAATGAGCCTGAATTAGCATGTAACTACTTGCTATGTTTGTCACATCACTAGTAAAAGTAGTTTTGATGTTCTTATTTTTTCTTACTTGAGATTTCTCCCTTACAAGCAAAGCCTTAGCCCATTTGGGCTGCTGTAACAAAATACCATAAACTGGGAGGCTTATAAACAAGAGAAATTTATTTCTCAGTCGTGGAAACTAGGAACTCTAAGATCGAGTTGCCAGCAGATTGAGTGTCTGGCACTAGCCTACTTCCTAGTTCACAAAATCATAGGAATCAGTAAACAAGCTCCTCTGGGTCTGTTTTATAATGGCACTAACACCATACCCGAGGGCTCTGCCCTCATGACCTAATCACACTTCTGAAGCTCTCGCCAGTTGACAAAAAGAATCAAACGCTCTAAAATATTTGAAGAGATTTTACCCTGAGCCAAATATGAGTGACCAAATGGCCTGTGACACAGCCCTCAAGAGATCCTGAGAACATGTGCCCAAAGTGGTCAGGGCACAGCCTAGTATTATACATTTTAGGGAGATATGACCTATCAATTAAATCCTTGTAAGATTTACATTGATTTGATGTGAAAGGGCAAGACAACTCAAAACAGGGGGCTTCCAGGTAATAGGCAGATGTAAAAATCTTCTGATTGGCAATTGGTTGAAAGACTTATTATCAATAGAAAGGAATTATGGGTTATGATATGGGTTGTAGAGACCTAGGTTTTATCAAGCAGATGAAACCTCCAAGTAGCCGGCTTCAGAGACAATAGATTATAAATGTTCCTTATCAGACTTAAGATCTGTGTTGATGTTAATGCTGGTTGGCTTTTCCCAAATTCCAAAAGGGAGGAGGGTGAAATGAGGCATGTCTGACCCAACCCCTTCCATTATGGCCTGAACAGGTTTTCTAGGTTAACTTTGAAATGCCCTTGACTGAGAGGAGGAGTCCACGCAGATGGTTGCGGGGGGGGGGGTGCCTTAGAATCTCATCTTTAGTTTACACACCCTTTAATACTATCATATTGGAGATTAGGTTTTAACATATGAATTTTGGGGCAACACAAACATTCAGGTCATAATACTTCCCCTTCCCCAAAAAAGGTGGTAGACTGTGTTGCAGCATGGTGGTTTCCTGAGGTTTATGAATAGAGATAATTATCTGGAAACAATGAAGGAACCCTCCAGAGTTTCCCAAGCATTATTAGCTTTCTCATCCTAATGTTTGCTCAAGGACTGATTATTTGATATTTGATGTCACTCCCTGATTTCTAAAACAGCTGAATTGCTCTTGGTAACTAGGCATCATTGAAATTTGTAACTTCATTTCAAATGAGCCAGTGTCTGAGGAGTTTAAAAAGGGTAAAAGTAGATGAGACTGGTTCATGTTGTTAAGATTTTTAATTCCCCCCCTTACAATCATATCAAAGAAATGAGGTGTCCCATGGCAGGATGTAACCTCGCTAGGGCTGTGATTTGACAGAAAGATAAGAATTATAAGAAGAAGGATCTCTGTATAAGCACCTGAAATAATGTCCCATGGGAAGCTAAGGTTCCTGATATAATAGTCGTGCACAAAAGACTCAGGGGACAAAAAGGTGTCTTTGTTTATTTGTTTGTTTTTGTGTAGCCCTTGATTTTTTGCCTCCAGGTATCAACAATTTTTTTTCCTATCAGTTGATTCAACTGCCCAGTCTTTTTTTTTTTTTTTTTTTTTTTTTGAGGCGGAGTCTCGCTCTGCCGCCCAGGCTGGAGTGCAGTGGCCGGATCTCAGCTCACTGCAAGCTCCGCCTCCCGGGTTCACGCCATTCTCCTGCCTCAGCCTCCCGAGCAGCTGGGACTACAGGCGCCCGCCACCTCGCCCGGCTAGTTTTCTGTCTTTTTTAGTAGAGACGGGGTTTCACCGTGTTAGCCAGGATGGTCTCGATCTCCTGACCTCATGATCCGCCCGTCTCGGCCTCCCAAAGTGCTGGGATTACAGGCTTGAGCCACCGCGCCCGGCCAACTGCCCAGTCTTATTTCTTCTCTTCTTCCAGCAACAGGCTTTACTCTCTGGCCACAGAGATAGGACCATGAACCATGTTAAAGTAGCATGGACAAAACAGTTAGGACAGGATATGTTATCAAAGTAGGCAAGTTGGGTTATTCCCTGGGACTGTTGTAAATTGTAGTTGCCGAGAAACTCCTAATTTCTCTCTAATTGGGTAGCTAAAAAGAAGTGAGCCAAAAGTAGCAGAAATTCATGTTCCTTCTGCTTAGAGAAGCTGAAGATTTTAAAAAGCCACAATGCCCAGACAAAAATATAATTATATCTGAGGCCTTAGTTCCTCATAAGCCAGCTTCCCCATGCTCTTTTTATACTTCTATTAGATAAGACAATACAATTATCTTTTCTTTAAGCAAATATAGTTTTTTTTTCCGTTGCAACCCAAGAATCCTGACTAAACAATGACCTTAAATATAAAGGCATCTCAATGTCTTGCTGCACTGCATTTGAAATAGGCTTTATTTTCTCTAGCAATTAGTTCAGAATGGTATATTGCTACAGTGTAACATCTTGGCATTATTTTCTTTCTTCGCCTTCTTTCTGGCTGCCTCCAGAAATGATGTTTGAGCTTGTTTAGGGAGGGCCTGGGTTTTAAGCATCCAGTGAGAAAGAAAACCTCTTCATTCATGGACAGACACTGTCAATGCCTTTCCCATATCCCTCTCACCCTACTGTTTGGGTGTGCTTCAACCTTCTTCTAACTGACAATATCCGCATCTCTGTGCCTAAAAGTTTCCTCAAGAAGTGCAGAGAACCACTTTTCTTATGTTCACAGTGGGCCGGAAATGTAAGAGAATTAATATCCTCAGGAGTAAGCCTCTATCAGTGGTGATCAGCAGTTGTATAAAGTACCCCCATTTTCCTCATCTCTTTTTTTATTTTTTTTTTTTTTGGCAGAGGGTGATGGAGTCTCACTCTGTCTCCCAGGCTGGAGTGCAGTGGCATGATCTCAGCTCACTGCAACCTCTGCCTCTCAGGTTCAAGCGATTCTCTTGCCTCAGCCTCCTGAGTAGCCGGGACTACAGGTGCGTGCCACCACGCCTGGCTAATTTTTGTATTTTTAGTAGAGATGAGGTTTCACCATGTTGGCCAGGCTTGTCTTGAACTCCTGACCTCAGGTGATCCACCTGTCTCGGCCTCCAAAAGTGCTGGGGTTACAGGTGTGAACCACCATGCCTGGCCTCCTCATCTCTTAAGTAGTATAACTTGGAAAAATAGTTTTGGCTTTTCTCAGTGTTTCCCCATAATATTGATCTCCAGTTGCCCACTCTGGTAGATGAATTGCTAATAGACTTTTATTGTTTGCTTTTCCTTCCATGTGTCCTTTCCCTGCTTTCAACCAATGTTTATTTTCTACACCTCCTAAGTAAGCAACTTGGACTTAACCCTGGTCTTAGAGTCTGTTTTGGGGAGAATCCAACTGAAGGTAAAACTTGAGAAACTAGTAATTAAGTATTTTTTGTACAGAGAATGTGGTTTGAAATTCCCAGGAGAGGGATCTTGTATTAGTTGATTTTCACACTGTTTTAAAGGCATACCCAAGACTAGTAATTTATAAAGAAAAGGGGTTTAACTGACTTGCAGTTCTGCATGACTTGGGCAGTCTCAGGAAATTTACAATAATGGCAGAAGGGGAAAAGGCACATCTTACATGGTGGCAGGTGAGAGAGAGTGAAAAGCCCAGGGGAAGCTTCCATTTGTAAAACCATCAGATCTCCTGAGAACTCCCTCACTATCACAAGAAGAGCATGAGGGAAACCACCCACATGATACAATCACCTCCCACCAAGTCTCCCCATCAACATCTGGGATTGCAATTCAAGATGAGATTTGGGTGGGGACACAAAGCATAACCATATCAGATCTGAAACTTGTTACTCTGAAGTCAACAAAGTTTCAGAAGGTAAAATGATAAGAAACAGTTATGTAAGAAAAATAAGCCCTTACTTTGGCAGTCAAATGATTCTTGACAAGGGTGTTAAGACAATTCAGTGGAGAAAAATAGTCAACAAATGATGCTGAGTCAACTAGATATCTCCACGCCCCACAAAAAAGAAATCAAAAAAGAAAATTGGACTTCTTCATTGTATTAATTAAAAACAACTGAAAATGAATCATAGACCTAAATGTAAGAGCTAAAATTGTAAAACTCTTATAGGAAAACATAAACGTACATATTTTTTAACATTGGATTAGACAATAATTTATTAGATACAATACCAAAAGTGCAAACTACAAAAAAAAGTGTAGACAAATGGACTTCATTAAGAAAAAAGAAACAATCAACTTTTGTACTTCCTAGGACACAATCAAAAAAGTGAAAATACAACCCAGACAATGTGATACTTTGGTATAAATCTTTGGTATAAATCTGATAAAATATGTATAAGATCTACATGAGAAAAGCTACAAAACTCTGTTAAAAGAAATCCAAGAAGAACTGAATAATTGGAGAGATATGCCATGTTCATGAATGGAACGACTCAATATTGTCAAGATGTCAGTTCTTCCCAACCTGGTCTACAGATTTAATATAATTCCAACCCAAATTTCAGAAAATTATTTTGTGGATATTAACAAACGTAATCTAAAGTTTATATGAAGAAGCTAAATAATATTGAAGGGAAAAAAAGAACAAAGTTGGAGGACTTACACTACCGTATTTTAAGATTTACTATAAAGCTACAGTAATCAAAACAATATGCTATTGGTGAAAAAATAGACAAATAAATCAATGCAACAAAATAGAGGGCCCAAAAATAGACCCAAGTAAATATAGTCAGATGATATTTGACGAAGGAACAGAGACAATACCGTGAAAAAAAATAGTAATTTCAACAAATGGCTATCCACATGCAAAAAAAAAAAAAAAAAAAAAATCTGGACACAAAGTTTCACAAAAACTAACTGCAAATGGACCACAGACTGAAATGTAAAATGGAAAACTAAAAAATTCCTAGAAGATAACATAGGAGAAAATCTAGATGGCCTTGGGTTTAACAGTGACATTTTTAGATGCAACACTAAAGGCACAATCTATGACAGAAGGAAGTGATAAACTGAAGTTCGTTAAAATTTAAAACTTCAGCTCTGTGACGCTATCAAGAGAATGAAGACAAACTACAGACTGGGAGAAAATATTTACAAAAGACATATTTGAAAAAGGGCTATTATTCAATATATAAAAAGAACTCATTAAACTCAATAGTAAGAAAAACAAAAACAAAAACCCCAATTCAAAAATGGGCCAATTACCTTAAGGGAAATCCCACCAAAGAAGATATACAGATGGCAAATAAACATGAAAAAATGTTCCATATCACATGTCATCAGAGAAATGTTAATTAAAACAACAATGATATACCACTACACGCCTATTAGAATGGCCAAAATCCAGAACACTGACACCAAGGGAAGGATGCAGAGCATTTGAACTCTTATTCATTGCTTGAGAGAATGCAAAATGGTATAGCTACTTGGAAAGACAGTTTGACAGTTTGTTACAAAACTAAACATGCTCTTTCCATACAATCCATGAATTGTACCACTTTGTGTTTACCCAGATGATTTGAAAACATCTCCACACAAAAACCTGCACATGGAGGTTTATTCATAACCACCAAAAGTTGGAAAAAACAAGATATCTTTCAGTAGGCAGATGGATAAATAAACTGGTACATCCAGACAATGAAATATTATTCAGCACTAAAAAGAAATGAGCTATCAGCCAGAAAAGACATAAAGAAAACTTAGCATATTACTTGCTAAGTGAAATAAACCCATTGGAAAAGGCAAAAGTATGGGACCAGAAAACAAAGCAATGTTTCCTGGAGTTAGTGTGAAAGGAAGGATGAATAGGCAGAGAGCAGAGGATTCTTAGGGCAGTAAAATTAGTCTACAGGATACTACAATGGCGGATATACGTCATTTTACATTTGGCCAAATCTGTAGAATATACAACACCAAGAGTGAACTCGTGTAAACTATGGGCTTTGGGTGATTATAATATATTAATGGAGGTTAATCAATTGTAAAAGATGTACTACTTTGGTGGAGGATGTTGATAACAGGAGAGGCTATGCAAGGGTGGAAGCGACAGTATATATATGGGAATTATCTGTATCTTCTGCTCAATTTTACTGTGAACCTAAAACTGTTCGAAAAATTATCTTTCTTTGAGAAACAAAAAGATAACCTACACAATGGGAGAAAATATTTACAAATTGTATAGCTGAGGGACTTGTATTCAGAGTATACAAAGAAGGTTTAAAACTTAAAAAGGACAAATAACCAATTTTAAATCTTGCACAGTAGTTGAATAATTATTTCTCTAAAGAAGATACACAAATGGCCAATAAACACATAAAAAGATGCTCAGCATCGCTAGTCTTTAGGGCTCTGCAAATCAAAACCATGAAATAACTCTTCATACCCACTAGGATAGCTATAACCAAAACAATGGGCAATAACAAACACTGGTGAGGATGTGGAGAAATTGGAACCCTCATACATTGTTAATGGAAATCTAAAATGGTGTAGCTGCTTTAGAAAATTGTTTGACATTTCCTTATATGATTGGCTATGTAAATACATATAGTTACCATATGACCAGCAATCACTTCTAGGTATACACTCAAGAGAATTGTAAACATATGTCCATGCAAAATCTTGTATACAAATGTTAACAGCACCATACAGCATGACAGCCAAGAAGTGGAAACAATCAAAATGTGTGTTAATTGATGAATGTCTAAACGAAACATGGCATAAAAAATATCATTTGATCTTATAAAAGGAATTAAATACTGAAACATGTTGATATGGATAAAGCTTGAAAATATACTACAGGAAAGAAGCTAGATACAAAAGGTCCATATAACATGATTCCATTTATAATTAAATGTCCAGAATTGAGTCAGAAGGTAGATTGGTGGATTCCAGGGTCTGTAGAGAAAGGCAAATAGGGAAAGACTGCTAATGAGTTCAGAGTTTCTTTGAGAGGTAATGAAAATGTTAAATACTGGTGATGGTTGCAAAACTCTGTAAATATACTAATAACTACTGAATTGAAGATTTTAAAATGGTAAATTTTATGGTATATGAATTCTATCTCAAGAAAGCTGTTATTCAAAACAAAACAAGGTTGGAAAATGGGTATAAACTTATAGTTAGGTAGGAGAAATGAGTTCTCATGTTTGACAGCCAATTAGGTGACTATTGTTAGCAACAGTGTATTGTATATTTCAAAGTAGCTAGAAGAGAGGACTTGAAATGTTGCCAACACATAGAAATAATAAATACTCGAGGTGATGGACACCCCCAAATACTCTGACTTAATCATTATACATTCTACGAATCACATGTACCCCGTGTTATATAAAATATTATGTATCAATACAATAAAATAAAAAAAAGAACAGAAGTACTATGGGTTTTACAAATCCCAAAAGCGAAAGTCAGGAGGGAAGAATGTTTTAAAATTTATTTGCTTATTTCTTATTTATTTTTAAAATTCCAAGTCACTGGAGAAAAAAATGTTCAGATAGAGCTCTGAGAATTCTAAAACAAATGGTTTAGATAAATAATTGACTGCTGATGCATTTTTTTTTTCAGCAGATAGGCTACATGAATGAATTAACTTTCTTGGAGAAATGGTAAGGTAATTCTGAGAGAAAAAAGGATCTTAGCTCTGAAATCAGTCTGTACACCTGGAGTCTGGTCTAGCTAAACCTCAATTCAAATTCCTTCACTGCCATTCAGTGGTTATAAGCAAGTCAGTTGGCTTCTAAAAATGCAATTCCCTAATTTATTCAGTGATAATAATTCTATCCATTTGCAGATTTGTTTTGCCACAAATGTTGAATGAACACTACTATGTGCAGGACATAGTTGTGACAATAGGGCCACACTAGTGAAGTAGAAGACAGATAAACTCTCTCCTCTTACAGAGCTTACATTCCGGGAAGGAAGGAAGGCAATAAGTAAACAAACTAGACAATTTCAGTCTATGAAAAGTGAAACAAGGGAAAATAACAGGAATAGGTGGTCATGAGTGATGGTGAGGTGAGAGATGATTTTAGACCAAGTGGTCCAGAAATGCCCTTTGAAAAGATGCTTTGTGAGCAAAGGACAAAAAAGCAGGGGACCAGCTAAGCATAAATATTCAGAAAAATTTCTATGGTAAGAGAACTGGAAGTGCCAAGGCCATGAGGGGAAGGAGGGAAAGAGATGGAAAAAGAGGGCTAGAGGCATTTTCAAGAAAGATCAACTTGGCCAGAGTATCGTGAGGGAAACTTTTTGGATAAAATTGAAGGTAGGCACAAGCCACATGGGCCCAGGACTAAGATCTATGATGAGGAGAAAATGGGATCATATATGGAGAAACTTTAGTCTCTCTGTTTAGAAAATGGTACATATGGTTAGCATGGCACAATAAAGTCACTATCCAATAGCTTGATTTCCCTTAAGGGAGGCAGCAGGGAGTGCCATATGGCTGTGACATCCTTCTGCACATTGACAATCAGGGATGATCTGATTGCTCTAGCTAGTAGGCCAGTGACCCATTTTCTTCCTCTCTACTCTATGTGTATTCCTCTAAGAATGTGGACTCCATCAAAGGAGGACAGGTCTCTTAGGGGAGAAGCATGTAGAAAATGCTCTGGCTTCCCTGCTAGCAGCTCCATTAGTGGATATACCCCATGACACACTGTGCAAAATGAGTGCTTTCTCTTTTTCAATTAAAAGTGATCAGCATGACTAATACTAAAGGGCCTGCTGCTTTAAATCTACTGAGGATTAGCATTTGGGCCATGGGAGACCCTGAAACACAACCACAGAGGCTCTCACAGAGTTGCTCTAGATACTACAGGAAAAGCCCAGCCTAAAGAAATAGGATGCAGGGAGCCCTCCTAAGTAGCCAATCCACTTCTGTATCTTTGCATGTTTTTTACTTCTGCCTGTGATGGTGGGCTTCTTTCACCTGGAAAACAAGTTATCCCCAAGACCTCTATAAATCCAAAAAGGAAGCTTCTTCCTTTTATGCTTACTATAATGGCTCAGACCTTAGGAGAGGGGACAGTAAAATATGTTTATAAGTATCAGATTAAAATCTCCCTTTTATTTTCTTATGTCCAACCTATTAGAAGAAGTTTGCCTTTCCAGCTACTAGCCACACCTCTCCAAGGGAAGATTAACTCACTCATTTCTTGCTTTTGCTGAGGTCATGAGTTGGGAGTGACAGCTATTATGCTACTTTGTCATCTCTTTTAATTGAACTTTCCATGGACTGCAAGAAAACAGAAACAAATTCACATATTATTGTGTGTGTCTGGGGAAAATGGTGGTTAGGAATTGGGGAGGAGGTAAAGAGGAAGAGGGTATATTAGTTTGATACATAACTGTGCAAAGAATTGCATGGCACTAGGCTTGGGAAATCCTAATTCCATTAAAAGATGAATCTGGGACTACAGCCAATATAGACACCTTATGAAATTGTGTCTTAATCATATGAATTGATTAATACCCCCAAAACGTATACATGGCAATAGTTCCTAAAAAAATACACTTTTCTTATAATCTTTGGTTTTGTGCAGTAACTATGTTTCATCATAGCATATCATCATTACTGTAACAGACTGAATTTCTAATATGACTTAAAAATGCAATTGCAGTCATCATATTTTATTCTATGGTATTAACTGTATATAGAAAAGTTGCTGGTGTAGGAGAATTTTTTAATTATGCAAGGATGGAAGTATTCAATGAAAGGGCTATTTTTAAGTTATACCCTTAGGTAAATGAAGATAGATATAGTCTACACGAATGTTTTCCAAGCCAGTTTCAGCCTCCTGTTCTATAGAATCAACCATAAGACACAAGTTCAAACTATGCAGTCACCAATGATTAATGGGTCCAGTTCTCTCCGAACTGAATGTGGTCCATGGCATGGCCCATGAGCACACAATAGTAAGCTTCTAGGCTCTATTCAAATTATTAGAAACATCTCAGCTGATCTTCTGCCATATCCTCAAAGTGACCTTTCTTGTGACTCACATTTGAAACAGCTTATGAAAACCATTCCATATGTCAAACTTCATTTCATTCAATTTTCTCCTAGTTGAAAATTGACACTAAAGATGTTTTGTCTTTCAGAGCACTTTCCTTTGGGAGCCAAAGGCCTGATGATGTATAATCCTTCCTGAAGGTTTTATGGCAGAGCTTCACAAAGCAAACATTTTTTCCCCTTATTTTATATCACCCTGACAAACAGAAATGCTGAGCCATTTAATTACAGAGCCTGCCTGACACATCCAGAGAGTCAAATATTCTGGCGGCATCTAGCTGAAGGGGAAAAATGCACTGAATTCCCAGAGTCACTTGTCAAGAAAATGACACCAAGGAAAATAGTAAATAATCTGGTGGGCCTGACAGTGGATGCTATGGTGTTCTAGAGCAGTCCCTGAGGCTCTGTGTCAGCAGCATTAGCCCTGCAGCCTTGCATCCCAGGACTGTGATACTTTGTTTAAGCTTCAGGCTGAGTAGCCAGAAAATGATCGGCATAGGTCGGAGGAACAAAAGTCAAGCCACAGGCCCACATGTCATGAGCTGCTATGCGCTTCACAGAAACTTCCAGATCTAAAGCTTACACTCTTAACTCCCAAACTTATTCACAAAAAGAATCTGTGCAAATGCACAGATGCAACTGCGTATTCCTCCCTTAAAACTCTAAGGGGCGACAGACAATCCCCATGACCATGCATGAGCACACTAAGATATTATATCCTGTCATATTTCTAAGCTCCAACACATAATCAAAATGTGTCAGGTTGCCTTTATATGACGCCATTTTCTCCCTTCAGAATTGTTAATTCATGTGATAATTTCCAGTTAATTTCACAGTAAACAACTAAACAAAGGTATGCACGTCACTCTCTTGAACAGTTTTTGTCTGTATGCTTTAATGTTTTCTCTCTTTTTACTTCTTCTGTCAATCATGTGATAAAAATGGGGTAGGGAAGTACATCCAATATGATTCAGGCACTACTCTAAGCCCTGGGACTGAACAGTGGAATCAGTAGAAAAGGTCACTGTCGTAAAGGAAATTACATTCAGGTTGAAGGTTATTATCTTTTTACATATTTATTTTCTGTGTAAAATAAATAAATATGATTAAAAAATAAATGTGTAAAAGCATAAATAAAATTATTTGGGGGTTGTAAATGCTCTAAATAAAATAGTTTACAGAATGATATAGAATGGTTTTAGTGGTGAAACACTCTGAAAGTGACCAGGGAACTTAAATTTGAAGTAATGATTTTTGAGACATAAAAGATGAAAATGATGAAAGGAGGCAGCTACAAAATATTTGGGTAAAGAGTGTTGCTGGCAAAAAGGAATAGAGTATACAAATGCCCTAAGACAGAAATGAGGGTAGATACACCTTATGAAATAAAGGTCAGTGTGACCAGAAAGTAGTGACTGATGAGTATAATGAACAGAGGAGACAATGGGGTAGGTTTTCCCAGGTCAGATCATAAAGGCATTGTAGGCATATATTTTGAAAAGGAATAATTAAAATTGTCTTTATTTAAAACAACATAAACATAAACATAAAGAAACATCCAAAAGTTCAATATAGAAAATTATATTCAAAATAACATCAAAATGAATAAAGTGCTTAGGAAAATTTCCAACAAAAAAGAATTGGAGTGTAAATTAGTTCAATCATTGTGGAAGACAATGTAGCAATTCCTCAAGGATCTAGAACTAGAAATACCATTTGACCCAGCCATCCCATTACTGAGTATATACCCAAAGGATTATAAATCATGCTGCTATAAAGACACAGGCACATGTATTTTTATTGCGGCACTATTCACAATAGCAAAGACTTGGCACCAACCCAAATGTCCATCAATGACAGACTGGATTAAGAAAATGTGGCACATACACATCATGGAATACTATGAAGCCATAAAAAAGGATGAGTTCGTGTCCTTTCTAGGGACATGGATGCAGCTGGAAACCATCATTCTCAGCAAACTATCACAAGAACAGAAAACTAAATACCACATGTTCTCACTCATAGGTGGGAATTGAACAATGAGATCACTGGGACACAGGAAGGGGAACATCACACACCAGGGCCTATTGTGGGGAGGGGGTAGGGGGGAGAGATAGCATTAGGAGATATATGTAATGTAAATGACAAGTTAATGGGTGCAGCACACCAACATGGCACACGTATACATATGTAACAAACCTGCGCGTTGTGCACATGTACCCTAGAACTTAAAGTATATTAATAAAAGAAAGAAATGATAATTAAACAAACAAACAAACAAAAACCCCTCATCTCATAGAGAACACAAAGATGAACTCAAATGGATAACAGATCTATGTGAAAGAGCTAAAACTATATACATTTTAGAATAAAATATTGAAGGAAATTGTTGTGAAATTTCTTTAAACAAATATCTTTTAGTTAGGACACCAAAAGAACAATTCATAAAAGAAAATATTGACATTATCAAAAAAGTTTTAAAGCATAGCCTCTGAAAAACACACCATTAAGCAAATGAAGGGACAAGCCACAAAGTGGAAAAAAAAATCTGCAAATTATATATCTATTAAATGTTTTGTCTTGTATAAACATATAAAGAACTCTTAAAACTCAAAAACTTTTAAAAAGCAATTTTAAAATGGGCAACATTTACATACAAATGGACAATAAGTACTTAAAAAAATCTCATTAGACATTAGAGAAATAAAAATTAAAACCACAAAAGTAGAAACTCACTAAAATGGCCTAAAACAGAAAGACAGACAGTCAAAAGTGTTAGGGAGCATGTGGAGAAACTGGAAGACATGTTTTGCTGATAGAAGTGCAAACTGGTACAGTCACTTTAGAAAACAGTTTGGCAGTTTCTGAAATTGAAACATATACTAACCATGTAACCCAGAAAATTTGCTCCTAGGTATTTACCCAAAAGAAATGGAAACATATGTCTACACAAAGATGTGTTCACAAATGTTTATAGAAGTATTTTTTATAACTCAAAAGTAGAAGACCTATGTAGTGATGAATGAATAAACAAAATGTAGTACATATAAACGATGGATTACTCTTCAGTAAAAGACCAAATTTCTAATACATGCAATAGCATGGATGTATCTCAGAAACTATATGCTAAATGAAAGAGCCTATACATAAGAAACTACATATCATACTTTTCCACTTACATACAATTTCTAAAAACATTTTAAAAGCCAATCTATAGAGACAAAAAGCTAATTGTCTGGGGCTTAGAGGCAAGGGTGGAGACTCACTGAAAATATGCAAGAAGGAACTTTCCTTTTAAAGTGATGGAAATGTTCCAAAATAGAATTGTGGCTATAATTATACAATAGTATAAACTTACTAAAAATTATCTAATTGTACATTTACAATGGAGAAATTTTGTGATAGTTCAATTATATTCCTATAATCCTGTTTTTAAAATCACAATGATCTCATTGCCTATAGTTAAATTATAACCTAAATGTTAATTATTAATTAAGTTATTTTCACCAATTTTTTTAGTTTCATTTGCCAAGGTTAAATCCAAATTAAACATTTTATCCCTACTCACTATGATATTATGTCCTTGATCTATATGATTTCACCTTAAGTGTCCTTTTTAAAGTATCAATTATCCTCAGATAATGAAAAGTTTTATATAGATATTACTTCATAGTATGCTATATCAGTTAGACATCGTTTAAAATAGAAGATAAGACCCAATTTACAGTGGTATAAAAGCAGGTGAGTTGTTTGTTTTACACAACAGCAAGTATGGATGTAGGTGACCATTGGTAGGTTTAGTGACTCAATATAAAACAAGACGGTTGCCTCAGATTCAGGCATCATGTGAGTGTTTAAAACAGCAATGAAAGGCGAGAAGGAAGTATGAGAAAGAAAGAAAACTTTCCCAGATAACTCCACTAAACTTCTGGTGGCATCTCTGGTAATCAGATAAATAACTTGACCACCTCTGGCTGTGGAGGAGGCTAAGGAAGAAGCAGTTTTCCAGGCTATAATAAAGGCAGAAATGGAGAAGATTCAGGATATTGTGTCAGCCTTGTCAACAGTGATTGCTACTTGTACTGATAGTGTCATTTGGGAAATGTCAGAATATAACCTAATTGGATGAAGATAAGCTCCTAGGTTATAGGATGCTGTTGGTAATCCATGTAAGAAATGAAATGGGAACAAAAATACGTTGGACCTCACTTTTTATTGTCTCTGCCTCAAGAAATATGATTGCATGAGGAAACTAATCCCATAATGTTAATCTAACACTCTAATTTTATGTATGAGGAACTTGCAGTTCAAAAAGATTACCTAGTTTGCCCAAAGCTGTTCAGCAAGAAACTGGCAGAGCATGAAGCCCTACCCAGAGGTCTTGAATCCCAGTTCCATGCTTTTACAGTTAGACTATTATAACTGGTTCCTTGTTTTTCTGATTGTTCTTATTTCGGCTTTACTACTAGATTATGAGGGAATAGTTTATGTTTCTACTTTTTTCAGTTCCCTCTATTGTATCCATAGTTTTAAGCACATAGACCTTGAGAAATGTTTAGTTGAGTTATCATATGATAAAGGTAACAAGCATCTTCGATCATTCAATGAAATGTATGGGGAAAGTATCACTATAATGTTCAACTTTTATATGAAAATTTTCTACGAACTGCTGATGGTGTTTACTGAGAAAATTCAACTCCTGAGACATCCACTTCAAAGACTTTGCTCACTAGTGTTCCTGGAATGGGTTTATTTACAAGTACCTTTTTTGTTTGACATAACCTTCCAGAGGGATTGTTGAGATCCTTAGAAGTCTTCTGTTAATTGCAGTTGTAGTTTTCCTTTAGGAAGTCATTTGCAGAACGTTTTCTATATTGGATCTAACTTTCTTTTCTGATTCATTGAAGCCTGAAGTTCAAAGCAAAGAAGCCACTCTGTGTGCAATGAATAAGATAATCAACCAAGCAAGTTAGAGCACATAAAATAACATACTTTTGTCTTTTCAGTCCCTGTGGTCTGGTTATGGCTGTGCCATCTAGCCCCTGTAACTGACAGCTGTTTCAGTCATGTGACAAAACATTGGCCTTGGAATTTTGGATGAAGGAAGCAATGAAAGCCAAGGCCCTTAAGCCTGACTATAAAGAATGATTATATCTGAGAGAACTTGGGAGCAATGCTTATATTTTCAGAGAAGACTTTTGAAAGTAAGCAAGTCTATCACAGCAATTTAATAAGATAGAGAGAAATCAGGTGGATAAGACAGAGCTAAAGAATTTCTATGTCAACCCAGTTCATTTGAAACATTGTAAGTCAAATGGTTTTCTTTACCTTTGTTTCAGAACTCAGACACTCACAATACCTGTCAATGAAATACTTCTTAACAGTGGCAACAATTGCATATAAATTTCATGAGATAGTAACTTAAACCTCATAAGAAATGGGAAAAATTTAATAGGCTTAAGTTCTGAAACACTTGAGAGACACCAATATCCCACACCAATCTCTACTCCATCATGCAATGGGCTCTGTTTCTGCAAAGCATCAGCAAGCTATAATTACATAATAACAACATCAACATTAGACCTGTCACTACTATATTAAAGATAAAAATATACAGAAAGAAAATCAGTCTTACAGAAACAGAAGATAAATTAGTACCTCTAAATAACAGTCCATGTTTCTACTTGAATACTACCCTAATCACCAGAATTATCTATTGTACTGAGGAAACTATATAACCAATACAGCCCCACTAGCTGAGCATATTCTTAAAGAAGCACTAGACTTAAATGAAAAGATGTGGCCAGGCGTGCTGGCTAACATGGTGAAACCCCATTTCTACTAAAAATACACAAATGTTCTGGGTGTGGTGGTGCATGCCTGCAATCCCAGCTACTTGGGAGGTTGAGGCAGGAGAATCACTTGAACGAGGGAGTTAGAGGTTACAGTGAGCCGAGATCACGGCACAGCACTCCAGCCTGGCGACAGAGTGAGACTCCATCTTAAAAAAAAAAAAAAAACTAAAGAAAAGATGTTATTACACCAATATGACACAGAAGATTTCTGAAGGCCAAGACTGGGGCTGCCTTAATTTGGAAGTAATTAAATCATTCTTAAACTTTTTGTTTTCCATGTTACATACATGATTCACTGACAGAAGCTTTAATCATTACTAATAGGGATCGATTAAGTAACGAAGTCTGGACTCCCAGCAGGCACTCTTTAGTTTTCAGGGAATATTAAAAGTCATTGTATTGTTTTTTTCCTTGACTCAGAGAATTATTTCAAGACTCCTTTCTTACCTCCCACTGAACACTTCCTGGTCAGCACCCAGGATTCATATTAGGTGGCACTATACACTGTAGGCTTTTTATTGTGAACTACCCTTCCCCTTCTTGCTGTGTTTCTTGTGGACATAAAATACCAGATTTATGTTGTCTACTTCATGTATTGTTTATAAACTTTACTGGATATTCTCACTAGGATTTCCTTCAGTTTTCACATGCCTTAAACTTGAAACAATAGTAAAACATCTAGTGTTTGATTTATCTGGAATTTCCCCCCATTCCTCTGATAACAACTTTTCCATTCTTATGGGGAACATTCCTTTCCCACTTTCTGTGGTCATAATGGAACATTCAGGTTCGATCTCTCTCCTGTCTTTACCACAAACATCATGGGACAGTGACTGGCACAATAGCAAAAGTATAATATTTTATATGTGGTATTAGAAAGGAAATCTATCTTTTCCACTGGCTCACGAACTGTAAGTAAGTGTTTCCAGAACTGTGCCAGCTTAACTATACCAATCTTTTTATATTACTAAGTGTTGAGGAGGATATGGAGCAACTAGAACTTTCATTTTTTATTGGTGGTAACACAGTATAAATATTTTTGAAAAGCCCTAGGCTGAGTCAGCAGAGAGAGCAGAAGCAGCTGGATGTTAGAAACTATGGTTGGACATCGGAGAGAAGCAGCTTGACTTCAGAGGGACAGCTTGATGCCGTAGCTTCAGAGAGGAGTCTGGCTGGGGATGGCCAGACTTCAGCAGAAGATTACTTTCCCATTCCATCCCCTTTTCAGCTCCCCCTTCCACTGAGAGCCACTTTCATCAGCAAAAAAACTCCAGCATTTACCATCTTCAATTGGTTCGTGCAACCTCATTGCTTCTGGATGGCAGACAAGAACTTAGATGCAGGTGCAAAAGGCCCTCCACTGAGTTACTAACACTCAAACTGTCCAGAGATGGCAAAGCTAAAAGTGCACTGTAACACTCCTTCTGGGGCTTCAGAAGTCATGGGCACCGCTCTCACCCAGATGCTGTCATGGGGTCCAAATGGAGTTTTCTCCTGCTGGTGCCCAAAAGCGCTCACCCCAGCTCCTATACTCACTCACCTACATGCTCCCCCTCCCATGAGGGCTGAAGAACAGTGGGTCTGAGTGAGTGGAATTCATCCCTGCTGGCCCCAAAGAAGCTGATTAGTTCCAGTGCCCCTGCATTCCAGTTCCCACCAGCAAAGGGGTCAAGGAAATATCTTGTTTCAGTAGTTTCTTAAAAAGTTAAACATGTTGCCACCATATGACCGAGACATTCTACTCCTGGGCCAACAAAAGTATTCATTATCCTTCCAAAATGGTCTTTCTTCTTACATTAGAAAGGTTAGGGATTAAAACATAAATATAAAGGTCTGAGTAATACACATACTGACTGACTCTTCAACTACATTTTATATATTCTGTACTTTACAAATGAACAGCCAAGCTTTGTTCACAATGAAAATCACACAATGATGGAGAAACACGCCTATAGATAGATGTAAACATAATCAGATAAAAGAGGCAGATAAAAGCAGAGTATGCTAATTACCCTGATCTGACCACTATCATTATATATATCAAAATATCACCATAAATACACCATAAATTTGTACACCATAAATATATACAATTGTTATGTGTCAATTAAAATATTAAATTAAATTAAAAATATTTTAAAAATTTTTTAACAAAGCATAAAACAAGGTATAAAAGGAAAAAAAAACTAGAGTTGTATCTCACTTTCAAATGGGAAGAAAAAGACCCGGAGTTCTGAATCTTTCCTCCAGGGTGGCAGAAATTCCAGATAACATATCTTAAAACCAGTGTAGCAGGGACAAAAGCACTGAATATTGTGATTAAAGTCTCCTTTGGGGAAGTTGGGTTTCAAGTTGACTAGTTTAATCTCTCCTGGGCTGAAGGAATGTAGGAAGCAAGGAGTGCACACATGTGGGAACAGCCAAGCAGGGTGACTGCTATAAGTGTTCCGAGGTCTTTAAGAACTCAGGTTCCTTTATGTTCCCTCTCTAACAAGTGAAGATTTTAGTAGGCATTTTATTACGTGCTGTAAACATTAAATAATTTATTTCACATGGAAGAACAATAAGAGTGACAGTGACATCTCCAAGACACCAAGCAATGACATGTATTTTGGCAGCACCTATTGATTCCACTCCTCAGTGTGTGAGCTAGCTGCAGGTGAGCAACTTTTTGTTTCCAAGACAAATAGAAAATTTGCATTTACACATGCAGGCTTTTAGACCACCGAGTTAAATACTTTAAGTACAAGAGGAAACGGTGGCCTTAGGGCCTTAGAGAAGTCTATAGACGTGGGTCAAACGTCACACTAGCTAAGATGTTAAACACTTTTTGAGGAAACTCTTTTTACCTCCACTGGTGAAAATGTACCCTAAATCCATTCTTTTTACCTTCGAAGCCTGGATTAGTGGTAACAAGTTAACCTGATGTCACTCTTGCATACTAAAATCAATTTACCACAAAGAAGTGAAAGTGATCTTTTAGAAAATGTATATCAGATTGTGTCACTTCCCTATTTATAATATTCAAATGTCTTTGCAATACTTGTGGAATAAAATCAAATTTCCTTATCAGGGTTTATAATGTGCAAGCCTGTCCAACCCCTACTTAACCTCCCATCTCAGCCCTCACCAGTCTTCCCTGTGCTAACTCTGCTCCCGCCGCACTGGGCTTCTTTCTGGTCCTTGATTATACTAAGCTTTCATAAGAAAGCCTTTGCACATGCTGTTCCCTCTGACTGGAACAGTCTTTCTCATATCCTTAAGTAGCTGATTTCTACTTATAAGTCAGTATTTAGTGGAAATATTTGTCCCCAGAGAAGCCTTCCCTGACCACCAGTGTAAAGTGTCCTCTATCACATGACTGCTTTACTGTCATCATAGCACCTATTACTGTCTGAAACTGATTTTTTCATCTGCTTGCTTGTTTGTTGCCTACCGCTCCCACTAGAATTAAGCTCTTTGAGGATATGGATCCTGTCTGTTTTAAATTGTTACTGCATCTCCAGTGTCTACAACGGTGCCTGGAATATAGGAGGTATTCACTAATTATGTATTTTATGCCTTAAATACGTGAGAAGCAGAAAATGAACCCATTACCTGAAACTCCCGAAACTCCTGAAAGTCCACTTGATGTAGAAGTTACTTGAAAGTTTACTTGATATAGAGATAGTATTTACGTATTGGCAGCCTCCTATTGTTCAGGAGAACTTATCAATGGTACTTTTTAAAGCATAATAAGGAAGACTCTTTTTTTTTTTTTTGAAACAGAGTCTCACTCTCTCACCCAGGCTGGAGTGCAGTGGCGGGATCTTAGCTCACTGCAAGCTCCGCCTCCTGGGTTCACACAGTTCTCAGCCTCCTGAGTAGCTGGGACTACAGGCACCCACCACCAGGCCCGGCTAATTTTTCGTATTTTTAGTAGAGATGGGGAGGAAGACTTTATTCGGGACCATCATGATAGAAATAGGGACCACTACAATGGGGTCTTACAGTGGGGGAGACAGATAGGGCTCAACTCCAAATACAGGATGGGGAAAGTGGGAATTTACAGCCAAGGAGCAGTGTAGGGGTCAGTGGATGGAAAATTATGAAGAGGAAACTTCAAGGGTAAGGGAGATTCTGGCTAAACTGAGCTCACAGGATTCTTGCTGAAGACAGGCCAGGGTAATTGGTCATCATCTGAGGGACAGTAGAGGATGAGGACCTGATCAGATATCAGGGGAGATAACACATTGAGGATGGAGGAGGGGGAGTTCTTGCTAAACCACTAAACTAACTTAGCAGGGTTCTTGCTAAAACTGGATTTTTCAAGAAAGTACACAGATGGGGCTGGGGAAAGATTCAAAAGCCTGACGAAAGTTTGGCCAAGCAAAGAATCTTTGTCATCAAGGAGAAAATAATTCTCTGTATCTAATTTTTGTACTCCCTTGAATCCCTTTGCTCCTGAGCCCCAGTGGCAAACCACTAATGACACTCCTTAATAGATTATACAAAATTAAGTGTTTCAATGCACAGCATAGGGCCAATCTACTACTTTTCATCCAGTGCAAGTGTTGGCTTATCATCGTTAAATATCAGAGCTGAAAAAAGTATTAGGTATATAATCGACATGTAAAATTACAACCACAAAAAATAATGGCTAACACTGAGTATATTTTAAGTTTCAGTCACAGTGCTTTATATGTATCACCATATTTAATTCTCATAACAACTCCACAAGTTAGGTTCTAACATTATGCTCAATTTACAAATGAGAAAACCAATTAAGTAACTTGTCCCCAGCCACATAGATAGTGAGGACTGAAACATGGTTGGCTGACATATTCAGAGCCCTCAGTCTGCAAACTCACCCTTCCATGGACAACACATATCAGTATTCAATCTAGGCATTCATTTTCTGAACCGGTATGAGACGTCCCATCTTTTAACAGCACAGCACTTTAGGCACGGCTTGCTAACAGAGTGGCATTGGGACCCAGAGAAAACCTTAGCCATTCTAGTATTAGAGATCATCTACTACAACCTTCTTCTCAGTGTAGATATAAAAAATAAATGTCCAACTAAGATAAGTAATTTCTCTGTGGTCATGAAGCAGCAGGACAGGAGCCTAATGAGATGCTCTATTATTTACCAATCATCATAAATGGCTATCAGGCTATTGTAAACAGCAGAGAGCAAGTGTTCAAGTGTTTTAATTTTGTGGTCATAAACAATCTCACTGATAGAGTTTGGATACTTGTCCTCACCCAAATCTCATGTTGAATTGTAATCCCCAATGCTGGAGGTAGGGCCTGGTGGGAGGTATTTGGATTATGGAGGCAGATCCATCATCGCTTGGCACTGCCTTTGTGATAGTGAGTTCCCTTGAGATCTGGCTATTTAAAAGTGTGTGGCACCTCTCCCCGCCACCCACCCTTGCTCCTGCTTTTACCATGTGATGTGCCTGTCCCCTTTTTGCCTTCCACCATGATTGTAAGCTTCCTGGGGCCTCCTCAGAAGCCTGGAAGATGTCAGCACCATGCTTCCTATAAAACCTGCAGAACCACGAGCCAATTAAACCTTTTTTTTTTTTTTTTTAAATAAAGTACTCAGTCTCACGTATTTCTTTATAGCAATGTAAGAACAACCTAATACACTCACCTAATGTGAAATGGTAACTATGATATAGCTAGTAGGGTACATCTTTATACTAAGGATGCCTAGCATCTTCCTAGCCACTGTTTCTAAATAGAGCCTACCTCAGATATCTCCATTTCAAATGACTTTTTCTTGTTTTGATTAGTGCTGGGGAAAATAGCACCACTGAGTAAGTGTACAAATATTTACTGAACACTACATGCCCAGCACCCTACTAGGTGGTAGATGAAAGCAGGTGAGATGAAAATTGGTCCCTGGTCTCCTGCAAGGCAAAGCAGGATGGTTTTCTCCTGCCAAGCAGAGAAGATAAATGCAGCGAACAGGAAGTGGAGATAATATCCTTCCAGGAACAGGTAATGGCTTTCAGACTCGTAGGCAGCTGTGCATAAGCTTTCCAGATGAATTGTTTAAAAACTACTTAGAGTGTATCTTCTTTCCCTCATTTGTTCCTTTATTTGCAATTCTCCTGTTACCTTTGGAAATCATTAAGAGAAAAGAGCAAATCAAAATGGGCAGGCTCTGTTTGAGCTCATACTGAGTCAGCAAGATGGGCATAAATGCACTTGGGGTGGAGCACAAGCAGGGCAGAGGGCACTGCTTGCTTTCTTCCCCTCACATCATCTAGTGCAGCCCACTATTGCCTGCCAAAGCCCTAGGATGTGACCCCTGATGGATTCTAGGAATCTTCTTTGCAACATTTGCTGATTCTACACTGGCAAAAGAGAATTGAATATCTGCTAAACCTCTAGAGAACTGCTAAGGCTCTTCTGCTAACCTGGTGTTTTATCTTCAAAAGTAACTGTAGGGGAAAATCTTGGCCTAATTTGCTGAAACCATAATAAATATTTATTGAATAAATGCATAGGTCAGTTGTACCTTCTTAGGTATCACTATTAAACCAAGGAGCCAATATAGTGTGTCTATGTAGAAAGCTCTAAATCCTGAAAAGCTTTCTTACAAACAATCCTTTTTGTAGCAAGTGGCCACATAGCCTTAGAGGACCAGCTTAATTAAGTTCCCACTACAATGATTTCCTTATTCCCTTAAACAGAAGGGAGTAAAATGAAGCCTGAAAAAAACTTACAACTATCTGACTCCAATGAAAGCAAGAGAAAACCCGACTGCCTTATTAAAAAAAAAAAAAAAAAAAAAAAAAAAAAAAAAAAAAAAAAAANAGGTGGGAGGATTGCTTGAGCCTATTTCAAGTCTACAGTGAGTCATGTTCATGCCAATGCACTCCTGCCTGGGCAACAGAACAAGGAGACCCCATCTTAAAAAAAAAAAAAAAAAAAAAAAAAAAAAAAAAAAAAAAAAAAACTGAGTGGACTCATTATCCATATTTATAGCAAGTTGCCAAGTTTGACAAAATACCTTTTTGCCTTATCTCTGCCAAGGCATCTAACCCACAGCAGCATGAGTCACAAGGCAGGCAGGAGAACAAAGCTGATCATCAATCCTTTGTAATTTGGAAAAACAAAACTCCAAGTACAGAGTGCTTATGGTTCTTAAACTGGGAGCCTTCTGTTGGTTGCCATGACTACTCGGTGTCTTCTTGAGCCTGAGAGGTCCTCCTCATTCATTCAACAATCATTTCCTGAACACCTACTATGTACCAGGCACCGCATTAGATGACAATGATACAGAAGTGAATAAGGTATGGCATTTGCCCCTGAGGAGCTCAAAGTCTGGTAAAGAGGAGGCCCTCAAAACAAGTAACTATAATGCATTATGAAAAGTATAGTGAGAGAAATATGCTCTTTTAACACAAGATGCTTTGGGAATGTAGATTAAAAAGCTGCTAACTCTGCAGGCTGAGCATATCTGCTTCTGCATATGGTGAAAGGATTTAGAATCTTTCATAAGAAAAAAATTCTGCATCAAAATTGTTAATATAATTAATAGCAATAAAGGGTTATTAGAAGATTTTTTTAAAAAATTTGTACTTGTATCCAAGCACTGTGATAATAGCTGAATTCTCACATTTTGCCAATGAGGAAATGGAGGCTCCAAATTTAATAAGCCTTTAATATAAAAATTGTCTTCGCTTTGAGTTTCTACAGGGGAACTCAAACCATTCAAACTTTGAAGACATACAAAGGAATTAGTTTCTGCCATCATCATGGTAAAGGACACCTGAGAAACAGAGGAGAAGAACAAAGTACAGGAGTTTACAGTTGCCAACTCAGAGTGCATAAAGAGTCTGAGGATGGGATCAAGGATTTCCATTAGCTCTAACTCAAGCCATTCCATGGCTATTGAACAATTTCTGGCACTTACATCTATCCCAGCTACTTCTCCCAGATCCAGTCTCAAAAGAAGAAGAGAAAGCAGAAATGGAAGAAGAAGTGGGGGAAGTGCCCAGATTCTACCACCTGTAATGATCTGACTTCTCAAGGAGCCAAGAGACAGCATCCCTGGTTCCTCTTCCCAGCAAAATCAGTCATTTCATTGGTGGTCAATTACAGAACTGGTTCTGTGGTACTTGGATCATAAGTACAGGAGTCAGATATGGTTGCTAAATAAGCAAAGGTATCTTGATTGGCTACACATTGCCTAAGGCACAATATGTCAGTCAGCTAAGGAAGGTATGTTTAAGGAACTGCTAGAAAAGAAAAACTGAGATTTCCTGTCATGTCATCCTCTCCAGACTTGTATTCTTTTGGAGGCATCTTCCACTATCACCTAGGTATTTTGCCCTTTTGATATTGTCATATCTTTTCCATGAGGATATGCATTCCATAGTCTAAATCTTCAATCATATGTTAAATAAATAATTTTTAAAATCCCATATAGATAGCATCAAACAAGGTGTTCCTAGGAGCAGTATTCAAGCGGTGGATTCAGAATAGCCCTTGTAGTTAGAAGCCTGTTCTGCCATTATCCAGCTCTGTGACCTTGACAGTTGCCTTAACTCCTCTGCTTCTTAATATTCTCAACTGTGAAATGTGGGATTTGGACTATACAAGTTTATAGGCCACCTGTACTTTAGTAATGTAAAAGAATTCCCTAAGCCTTAGTCCTAGATATTTAGGGGTAAGTTTTAAGATTCTATATTTTTTAAGGTCCCACAAGAGGTGGGATGTACAGTTATTTCGAAAAACTATGACATTCCTTCTAGCTCTGTCAAACAATGATTTGATGAGGTGAAGAGCCATGAAAAAGCACTTGGAAAAAAAAACTCACATTTTTCAAAGTGTTAAGCAAAACTGTCTTTATTTAATAATAAATGAATACTTTCCTGATAAGTTGCAGGGGCAACAGCTAGATTTTTTCACTTTAAATTCACTTTAAATAAGATCTTAATAGCTAAAATATTATCATTTCAGTAATACCAAAACAAAAGGCAAATCCAGCAATTGAGAACAAGGCAATTAAGTTTGGGCTTATGATGAAGATGGAGTTTCATAAAGTCACAGGCGTTCCCAACCAATGAAGCAGGTGCATTGATCAGCAAGCATAGTTAAGAAAGAAAACTAAATTCTTTGAAAATAATTTGGAAAGAAATTTGGAAACCATATCCAAACAATGCTCTTGGGCTGACATTTCAAAATGTATTTGCTCTTTATTCTAATCCCTTTGGTACTGTTATCAAAGTGAAGGCATGACATATGGAACCAAAAATATTCAGTGAGATGAAGGAGTAGTCAGATGCACACAGTTGGAAGAGTCCCAGAGATTACAATCTGGCTTACCTTATACATCCAATCTCAGTTCCCTAAAGGCTCATAAGAGCTGTCATTTTTGGAGAGTCTGTGTTAAAACTGCATTGGATAACTTTCTGCAATCCTCAAAGGAACTGTAAGGAAACAAATGCCCAGAGAGATTAGCTATTTTACACAAGGTCTCCTAGTTGATAACAGATGAAACCATGATTCAAACTCAGTTGTGTCACTTCCTGTTGCTTCTGAAATTGATGCCCTTCTGATCATTCTTCTAACACGCTTTCTGCCCTGTTGATGTGCAAGTACACAGGGAAATGTTAGCATTCTTAGTATTTTCTAGTGTGTTTCTGTAGTATACAATTGTATTACTCCATTCTCATGCTGCTATGAAGAAATACCCAAGAATGGGTAATTTATAAAGAAAAGAGGTTTAATTGACTCACAGTTCTGCATGGCTGGGAAGCCCTCAGGAAACTTACAATCATGGCAGAAGGTGAAGGGGAAGAAAGGCACCTTCTTTACAGGGCAACAGGAAGGAGAAGTCCTGAGCAAAGGGGGAGAAGACCCTTATAAAACCATCAGATCTCATGAGAACTCACTATCATGAGAACAGCATCGGGTAACTGCCTCCATGATTCAATTACCTCCCACTGGGTCCGTCTTATGACACATGAGGATTATGGGAACTAGAAACTACAAGATGAGATTTGGGTGGGGACATAGCCAAACCATATCATTCCATCCCTGGCCTATCCCAAATCTCATGTTCTCATATTTCAATACATAATCATGCCTTTCCAACCATCCCCCAAAGTCTTATTTTGTTCTACCATTAACCCAAGTAAAAAGTCTTATTTGAAACAAGGCAAGTCTCTTCCTCCTATGAGCCTGTAAAATCCAAAGCAAGTTAGTTACTTCCAAGGTACAATGAGGGTACAGGCATTGGGTAAATATACCTGTTCCAAATGGAAGAAATTGGCCAAAACAAAGGGGCTGCAGATCCCACACAAGTCTAAGTCTGAAATTCAGCAGGGCAGTCAAATCTTAAAGCTCCAAAATTATCTCCTTTGACTCCATGTCTCACATCAAGGTCATGCTGATGCAAGAGGTGGGCTTCCACAGCTTTTGGCAGTTCCACTTCTGTGGTTTTGTAGGGTACGGCCCCCTCCTGACTGCTTTCATGGATTGGCATAGTGTATCTGCCACTTTTCCAGGCATACAGTGCAAGCTATCATTCTGGAGTCTGGAGGACAGTGGCCCTCTTCTCTCAGATCCACTAGGCAGTAACTCAGTGGGGATTCTGTGTGGGGGCTGCCATCCCACATTTCCCTTCTGCACTGCCCTAGTAGAGGTTCTCCATGAGGACCCCACCCCTGTAGCAAACTTCTGCCTGAAGATCTAGGCATTTCCATACAACCTCTGAAATCTAAGTGAAGGAGGTTCCCAAACCTCAATTCTTGACTTCTGTGCACCCTCAGGCTCAACACCATGTTCCAAGGCTTGGGGCTTGCATCCTCTGAGGCCACAGCCCATGCTATACCTTGGCCCCTTTTAGTCATGACTGGAGTGGCTAGGACACAAGGCACCAAGTCCCTAGGCTACACAGAGCAGTGGGGCCCTGGGCCCAGCCCACGAAACCATCCTTACCTCCTAGGCCTCCTGGCCTGTGTAGGGAGGGCTTGCCACTAAGGTCTGTGACATGTCCTGGAGACATTTTCCCCACTGTCTTGGCAATTAACATTTGGCTCCTCATTACTTATGCAAATTTCTGCAGCCAGCTTGGATTTCTCCCCAGAAAATAGGATTTCCTTTTTTATCACATGGTCAGGCCACAAATTTTCCAAATTTCTATGCTCTGCCACCTCTTGAACTCTTTGCTGCTTAGAAATTTCTTCTGACCAATAACCTAAATCATCTTTCTCAAGTTCAAAGTTCCACAGATCTCTAGGGCAGGGGCAAAATGCCACCAGTCTTGCTGCTAAAGCATAGCAAGGGTGACCTTTGCTCCAGTTCCCATGAGTTCCTCACCTCCATCTAAGACCACCTCAGCCTGGGCTTCATTGTCCATATCACTATGAGTATGTTGGTCAAAACCATTTAACAAGTCTGTAGGAACTTCCACACTTTCCCACATCTCTGTCTTCTTCTGAGCCCTTCAAACTGTTCCAACCTCAGCCTCTACCCAGTTTCAAAGTTGCTTCCATGTTTCCAGGTACTTTTATAACAGCACCCCTCTCTCTGTGGTACCAATGTACTGTATTAGTCTGTTCTCATGCTGCTATGAAAAAATACCCAAGACTGGGTAATTTACCAAAAAAAAGAGATTTAACTAACCCACAGTTTCACATGGCTGGGAAAGCCTCAGGAAACTTACAATCATGGCAGAAGGTGAAGGGGAAGAAATCCATCTTCTTCACAGGGTGATAGGAAGAAAAAGTGCCAAGCAAGGGGGAGAAATCCCTTATAAAACCATCAGATCTCATGAGCACTCACTCGCTATCACAAGAATAGCATGGGGTAACCTCCCCCATGATTCATTTACCTCCTACGGAGTCCCTCCCAGGACACGTGGGGATTATGGGAACTATAATTCAAGATGAGATTTGGGTGGAGACACAACCAAATTATATAACAGATGGAATTTCTATGAAGCAATTTAACACCAATAAGGGACTGTTATTGAAGGGATGTTTTTCCTGTTATTTTATTATCCTTTTTAAAATTATTGTTGTGGTTACTTGTTTTCTCTGATAACTAATACAACGCCCATTGTATCTGATTGCTTCTTCCTTATGAGACACTCACCAATGCTGGAAAATCAGTTAAGAATGTAATATTTTGTTAAAACTGTATCTTCTCTGCATAATTTCAGTCTGTTTATAATGTATTGTTCTTATATAGTTGACCAATCAAAGTTATCTGCAATAAGCTATTTCTGTATGAGATGATCTTTGTATTCTGAAACCACAAGTAACTTTTAATGAATTATTTTGCATCTAGATGTAAGCCTATCATATACTGATGGATGGCATAGGCTGGGGCATACAATGGCTTAAAACAGAAAGATGTTTTGAGAAGATAGACTGAACAGATGACTTTTGTCTTTATGTCAGCAGCTTCTTTTCTAGGAAGGAAAACAGACCATGTAGAATGGATCATTGATTCCACACAATATGAATCAAAAGCAGAAAAATGCAGTGATTTAACATGGTATCAACCAATCAAGAATGAATATAGAATCAACCATTGAAACTTGGGCCTGACTGCCAGAGCATCTGAGCTGACTGTACATTTCTTTACCCCAGCAGATGGATCCTGGCTCTGCTGGAGCCATCCCCCAAGTGCCCTCTCCTGCATTTCTATTCTCCACTCCTCACCTCATTCATCCCATTCTCAGAAGAGAGCAGCCTAGGTGGTTAACATTAGAACCAGAGGGTCCTACACAGGAGGATCTAAAGCTGGTTGCAGATATATTAAAGGCATGTGGCTTCTTATCCCAGGGAATGCAATATCTCCAGGGATGATGCCTGCTGCCTTGCACGAGGACCTCACTCAGCGTGCCTGGAACCTCTTCTAAGAGCAGGAGTGGAAGGCGGAAACTCCCAAGGGAGCTCAGCTTTGCCTGCCTCAGAAACCTAAGCCTTTCCCAGAAAGTGCAGCTCTGCCACCACCTGTGACTCTTGGAGTCACTAGTGGAAGCAGAAGCAGACTGTCTTTTCCTGGGTAAAGCTGTGAGAGATGCAGCCTAGAGAAGCCCACACCCTCCGGTCTCTGATGCCAGCTCCTTTTGTTTCCATGAAGCTACTTAATGAGATTCTTCATGCATAAAATTAATTTTTGCCCTCTTCTATCAGCTTTTACCACTAAAGGATTTACGTACAGTTCTGTCAGATTTTATTTATACGTGCAATAAAGGGGACCCAGATCATAATGAAGGCTTTTATGGGCAATGATGGGAGATACAAAGGGAAGCTGAGAGCGGGCAGTCATCCAGGCTCCCTTTGGATGCCAAGATACATTATGCAGGAGATACCCCCTGCAGAAACGCACTAGGCCCTCCCTAATCAGGGCTGTACCTCAAGTCAGATCCTAATTTGTTGCTGGGGGAGAGGGGGAGGAACAGGGCTATTAATGAACAGCGCAAATAATTAGGCTTTATGGGAATTTGGTTGTTTTCTTACATACTAGATTTGCTCTCAATCCTTTCTCAAATGTATCCTGCTCAACTGCCCCGCAGCCAGCGGCTTACTGCATTGATTGCCCACTGGGAAGCTTTCTTGAGCTGGAATGGGAGCAGGGCTGGACAATATGCTTGTTTGTAATAACAGCTCTTGTTCACTGAGAATCCCCTAAGGCCAGGCTCTGAGCCAGGCACTGTGCTGACATGATTTCATTGAATCTTCAAAACAGCTGGTAGCATAGCTATTGTCAGTCCCACTTTAAAGATAAGGAAACTAAGGATCAGAGAGGTTTCATAGCTGCTTGAGGTCACATACCAGTCCTTGCAGAATTAAGCACCTCACTTCTTTATGTAAAGGGAAATTTGTTCCCTTCTCTCCACAAAATTCTAAGTCATCAGCTGTTCTCTAGACTAGAAAGGACAGTAGTATGGTATTTAGAACAAACATCAGACTGGGTACAGGACTTGGCTCCTATTCCTCCTCCCATTTTTATTGCTGAATGCTGTGTGACCTTGAGCTAATCACTTCACCTCTCTGACTCACGTTCTTCCGTCAAAAAATGAGAGTATGAACTCAAGGAGTCTGTTCAGTTCTGGCATTTTTATTCTGGAACACTCTCTTCACATAGTTAACACAAGAGTGTGTGTAAAGTGCATATGTTAGCCCACAGACAGAAACTGCACTCATTTTTCAGAGCTAAAATACTTGGAGCTATGCCACTGCACAGAGAACACTGGGACGGTCTTCGGATTCCCAAAGCTGTAACTGACTGCCAAGCTGCGGGGGAACATCAGAGACATTTTTCTTGCTCACCGTCCTCTTGCCAACAGGAGAGATTAAGAATCACAAAGACAACCAAAATGAAAGTTGCATGAGATGGCTGAGGGCTGACAACTGAAGATGAAGGGCTCAGTGGTACAGGTTAGTCTTTTCCACGATGGGCACTTTTCTGTGGAGTTCCAGATACTATATGGGGATTTCGTTTTCAGGAATACTACACTCTATTGGCATCTTACATTTTCAACAAGAAAAAATTTCACGGGTCATTTGAGTCACAGGAAGGAACTTTTAAGACACAGTATGATGTTTGTCCCCTACCATGGGTTCTATGTCTTTTTTATGCTGCAAGAGAATGACCACAGCCTCAATCACTTGTCATTCAACAAATACTTAGATCCTACTGTGCTCTAAGCTGCATGCTAGGTTTCCAGGATGAAAAGAAAATAAAGTGTTGAAAAGTTCTGAAAGTGTTCAAAGTCTGTTGGCAAAAATAAATAATTTCATACAATGCAAGATGAGGACTATGGCAAAGACGGCGTTGTGGGTGTTTGGAGGATGGTCACCTTGCGGAATAGGAGTAGACCATGGATACAGGCATTCACCTGAGTTAAGGCAGGAAGGCATGATTAATTCCAAGAAGAGTAGGTGTTTGGGCTGATTCTTGCAAGATGAGTGGAAATTAGCCAGACAAGTGAGTTAGAGGACAGTGTTCCAACAGAAAGGTAGATCACTCTACTCTGATCGTGCCATGGCTATGAGGTAAAATGTTGCTTAAACAGAGGATCAGGACCCTCTTCCCTCAGAGGGGTTTTCAGACATTACAGTATGGAATGTTTAGGTCCCTAGTATATGTAGCTCTCCTCTTTCTTTCTTTCTTTTTTTTTTTTTTTTTCTGAGATGGAGTTTCACTCTATGGTGCGATCTCAGCTCACTGCAACATCCTCCTCTCGGGTTCAAGAGATTCTCCTGCCTCAGCCTCCTGAGTAGCTCCTGACCTTGTGATCTGCCCACCTTGGCCTCCCAAAGTGCTAGGATTACAAGTGTGAGCCACCACGCCTTTCTAAATGCAGCTCTTCTCTCTTTCCTTCTGGGAAACGTAATTATGAAATATCTTCCTAATGTCTGTGAAAACTCTTCAATGGGAAAAGAACCAGACATGTTATATATCTTTTTTTTTTTGAGACGGAGTTTCACTCTTGTTGCCCAGGCTGGAGTGCAGTGGCGAGATCTCAGCTTCTTGCCACCTTGCCTTCTGGTTTCACACGGTTCTCCTGCCTCAGCCTCCCAAGTAGCTGGGATTACAGGCGCCTGCCCCTACGCCCATTATATATCTTGCTAAAAGATGGAGAGGAAAAAAGAATGAGAGGAACCAAAGAAACTGGAATCCAGTGAAGCCCCAGCCTCCCACCCCCTCCCCAGTGCTCCATGGAGTGAGGTTCCAGCCAAGGACTGATTCTCAAAAGAAAGACTCAGGAGAAAGCAGAGAAGAAACTTAACAAGGTAGTAACCTTCCCCTAAGCAACTCTTAGCCGAGACATTAAATCAGCAGCAGAAAAAGAAAGGTGAAGAAGTGTAGAAAAAGGCATCTTTGCTCTCTTTAATTGTTAAGAAAGAAATAAAAAGATAGAAAATAGGTTGCCATGAACTAACAACTAGACCTGAGTACAACCAAGAATGAGATGTGGAGATGTGTTCTCTGTGCATCATGGCAACGGGAAGAAGATGCTAAGCATGACTTAGAGCATCACACTGCCCATCCTGTGCCAGATGAGAGATGCCACTTAAGGTGAGGGAGATGGGAAAAAAAGTGCATACCTTTCCTTTTTAAGTTCTTGCTCAGCCACAAAATGTGAACTTGGCAGATAGGGTAAGGGACAGAGGTGCTGTAAGTGTCCAGATGAATAATCAAGGCCATAACACTAGAAGAAGTCTTTCATAGCACCATCGAAAAATAGCATCTTCATTTTCCCCTCCATGAACTATCCTATTTCAACAGTAGAAACAGCAGTAGGGAGATGAGGTGAGAGTTATGCAAAAGAGACACACTTGATAGAAATAAGAATAACAAAACATTGAGCAATTTCTTGTGACTTACATGCAGAGAAAAAATGTTTTCATGGAAAAAAGCCAGATGAGGGCCTCCTGGGAAGTATTGTGAGCTTTTCGTTTGCACTCTCATTATTACTTTAATAGTTTTTCCTGATTACTGAAATGATGGAAGTCCTTTGTATAATATTTAGAAAGTACATACAAGCACAGAAAAGAAAATAAAAAAGAGCATTTCTACCTTAAAGAATTTTAACTCTTGCAGATCAAATACTTTAAAGGGAAAAAGAGAAGAAGAGATGGCAAAAGCTATGAGTACTTTGATTTCTAAATTAGGTGGCAAATAATTGAATCACATAAGCATCATCTCTACAAATGAATACATATTAAATTACATAAATTCTTTTCAGAGACTTCATCACCAAAAGTAAAAATAATTGAGACAGGGCATTTTGGCATGGTAGTCATTTACATCAAAATGTCAACTTAGTACCATGGAATATTATACTCAGCAGAGCTCCCTGCTCCATCCCATCCATGATCCTCATTCGCTCCTTATTTCATCCATTATTTTTTCCCTTTTGGCCAGTCCTATGCTGATGAAAGTGACACCAGTGACTTGTCGAGGCACAGAATAGGGCAAATGTCAAGGAGAGAATGAAATTAAAAGCCAAAAGTGATTTTTAGAACAGATCAAAATGTTTTATTAAGCTTTTCCTCTGCAACCCCCTTTTACTTGTAGCTATGAGGCCTGGACTGGGCAAGTACGTCTCTCTATTGGGTGTCAATAGGCCAGGTTCTTTGTTGTTGACATCTACCCTCACCTCTTACACTCAAGCTGCGGATACTGCAGTCCTTGGCTAAAGTGGGCTTCTTCCCTCCCCCGATTAATGGTTCTCACCTGGGAGCACAGATTTTGCACCTATGCCTGCCTGTGGTGCAGGCAGCCCCTCACCCTGCCCACTCATAGGTTAGCAACTGGAACAGGTTAAGCCCAGGCTGGGCCCTGCATTGCCCATGGAAAGCACAGGGAGAAATATTGCCACTGCTCCCATTATCCCCCACTGGCTGTCCCAAGGCCTAACCAGCTCAACCTCCATCGGCTTCCATGTTCTCAGAGGGTTTTCTGGTATTAGTGTTATTATTGTCCCATGAATGACTGAGAAACCATAGTGATTTTGGAATTCCTAAAGAGAGGTGAGTACAGTTGTTCTTAGGAAAGAGCCCTGCTTTCAATCACCCTACCATCCAAGGAATATTGTCTGTAGTAAGGTGTCACTGGTAGGAAGCTTGTAAGGGAAACCCCAAAATGAATGTATCATAGAAAGATTACCAAGAAGTTCACGGGGTTCTCTTTTCAGAGGGCACCGTTTTTTTTTTTAACAAATTACTAGGTAAATGCATCAGCCTATGGCATAGGGATATCAGAGCAATATTTTTTCCATTTCTAGACAAAGTAGGAGGAAGAAAATTAATTGCTTATCTATTCAATATTGACAAAGGGATCTGGCTAAAAGATACATAAATTCTCAAGATGCTTTTGTGATACTATAACAGAATATCACGAACTGGGTAATTTATAAAGAAAAACATTCATTTCTCAAAGTTATGCAGGCTGAAAAACTCAATATCTAAGTCCTAGCATCTTGTACGGGCCTTCTTGACGCATCATAACATGGCAGAATGGCAAAGAGGATTAGAGAGAGCAAGAGGGGGCTGAACTTGTTTTTTGGTTTGTTTGTTTTTGTTTTTTGTTGTTGTTGTTTTTTGTTTGTTTTGTTTTGTTTTGAGATGGAGTCTCTCTCTGTCACCCATGCTAAAGTGCAGTAGCACAATCTTGGCTAACTGCAACCTTTGCCTCCTGGGTTCAAACAATTCTCCTGCCTCAGCTTCCCAAATAGCTGGGATTACAGGCCCACCATCATGCCCGCCTAATTTTTGTATTTTTAGTAGAGATGTTGGCACGGCTGGTCTCAAACTCCTGACATCCAGCGATCTGCCTGCCTCTGCCTCCCAAAGTGCTGGAATGACAGGTGTGAGCCACTGTGCCCAGATTCTAAGTGATTTTTTTTGGTACTTTTACTCATTTAATCCCCATAACAAACCTAGGAGGCATGTAATATTATTATCACCATTTTAGAGATGAGGAAATTGAGGCAGATAAAGGTTAATTTGCCCCCATCCCGCAGGTAAAACAGGAGGAGGAAACCTGGAATGTCTGCTCATAGAACCCACGTCCTTGTTAGTAGGCAGCTGAAATAAGCTCTTTCTGCACATTAGGAAGGATCATTAATTCCCAGGTTAATATCCATGTTGTATCTCAAGGACTGGACCCACTTCTCAATCACGAGATTTAACTCCCAAAGCCGTGGTCGGGGAGCATCCAGGCCTGCATGTGGAGACAAGAAGACATGATTCTATGCTTGATGCTGGGAATAGATGTGACCAAAAATGGCTCTGACTCAGAACTCCGCTTGTCAAGAAATGAGTCTGAACTGATTGGTCAGCCAACAGATAATATGCTGAAGGAGAAAGCAAGTTTATTTGGGAAGAAGCTTTCTTCCAAGACATTGCTGGGGATTTGCAATCAGCAGAGTGATTTCAAAAAGTGAGCCAGCCCATATAGTCATGCTTTATTTGAGCATCCAACCCAAATAGGGTATTATCTTGCTCACTTCTTTGAAATCACCAACAATTCTTAAGGAATTAAATAATTTTCCAAAAGTTTTTGTCTGTGGTGCTGAGTTTTCTAATTCCAGAGCCCAACTCAAAATTTTCCAAGAAAATCCAGATAATGAATGGTTGAGTATTTGGGCTGATAGACAGTATTTTCTATAAGAAAGCTAATTTTCTTGTTTTTTCCATATATTGGGGGCAGTCTTCTGCTATTACTTTCTGCTTTATAGAAAACATCCCACTGCAGCTGCAGTCTTGATTTTTTTTTCTCTCATTTTTTATTTTGGAACCCTAAAAGATCATCAGTCTACCTGTTTTGTTTTCAGTAAGATGCAAATAGTATATATATTTAAAATAACATAGTAAATAATGTATTGCTTATACAGTAAATTATTTATTTACTCCAGGCATACATAGTTAGAATTTGAATATAAATATTTTATAGTCTGTGCCACTGCTAATGAAAAAAAATTAAATCAGCCTGATGGCAGCTCTGGATTATACTGTACCTGCATGCCACATCATCAGCAACCTGCAAACAATCACACACCAGCACACACTTCCACAGTTATTTGCAGGATTTTCTAAAACATTCAGTCTTTGAAATCTTTTTCAGTCTCCTTTCCTCTATATACTGCCTTCCAGCTCTCACCCTTTCCTCTTAACCTGCCTTTCTGTAGTCTAGTAGGTGTCTGATTAGTCCTTTGTCAATCAACATGTATTTATTGAGCACTGATTACATATAATGCTTGCTAGGAACTGTGAATGAATATTGGAGGAATATTGACTGTCGGCCTTTCTAGAAGAGTTTGTACTTGGCTAAGTTACATATATTAGTATACTCCACAAACCCCCCAAAATAAATAAATAAATAATGAAGATTTTAATAATCAGAACACCAACAATTGTTACAAATATTTTTGAAAAGTGATGGCATTTGAACAAACTACATGGCTACCATTTGGCTACTGTGAGATTTTGTAAAACCTAAATTAAAATATATATGGGAAAGAATCTGTGTGACCTTTGGCTCTTCTTCTGACCTTTGAAACTGCTCCAGTAACTTTAGTGAACTCACCATCCAACAGCAACTGACATTATCATGCTCAAAAAGTAGATTAGAGAAATATGTAATGATTGAAGAACCAGGAATAGAATATCTTCATATAAAATGTTTTTAGTATTTAGACTGCAAAGCACAGGGCAGGAGCAGAAAAAAATTGAAATCACATAAAACCACAAAAATTAGGGATAAATCAAATATAAGCTTATGTTCCAAATGTTCGTTATATTTGAACAGCTTTTTGAGGGCTTTTTTTTTTTTTTTTTTTTTGAGGGCTTTGGGTTTTTTTGAAACATGGATAAGGTAAATGTCTTTTCTTATAAAATCCATAGACATAATTTCCTTAGCAGCTTCTACATTCCAGGTCTTACGCATTTGTTGCTTAATATAATATTCACAATACCCTTGCAAGGTAACTACTACTAGTATCATTTTAAAGTTGAGAAAGTTGAGACTCAGAGCTTTATAATTACCCCAAAGGGTAGAAAGCCCTTAAGTGACAAACTCCAAGTAGCTCAAAATCCTGAACTATTTTCATTCTTGTACATTGCCTCTCAGATGTAGTGTGACATCACTTAATAGGAGGTAAACATTAAGATATCAATACTACCATCCCCCTCCCACAAAACAAAGAAGTATATTCAGGAGAAATTAAGAAGTGAAACAGCTTTTTGGCAGTTGTTCCTTTGAAAGCCACCATGACTAATAGTGTTTGTACCCAAGTTTAAAAACTATGTTTTCTAACAAATATGTCTTCATCACTATTTTCAAAAGAGTTTTGTGACCAGTATGAAAGACAGACATTTTACCCAAATAATTTCCAACAGTAAATGAGACCATAAGTGATAAGAAAGACCAGTAGAGAGGAGAAGGCCCAGTGACAAAGGAATTGGTGACCAAGGGTCCGAGTCCAAATCGCATAATTTACAGCAATGAGAGACAAGAGAGATACTTGTTGTTTTTGCTGGTGGTTTTCCAAAGAGCTGAATTTGGCTTTATTGATCTTTCCAATTGCATGGCTTTTTTAACTTTACCGACTTCTATTTTTATGCATATTATTTTCTTACTTCTCTGTGTGAGTTTATTTTGCTGTCCTTTTTCTAACCAAGCATTTGGAAGTTGTTGAGCCTTATTCTATAGTCCAGTACATGGTTAATTCTTATAAAAGTTTCACCCGTTGTTGAGAACAGTAAGGCCTCTGTCATTGTTGGTTGGGATGTCCCTGTATGTCTGTTATCTTGAGGTTACTAGTTGTCCTGTTAAAACTTCTATATTCTTAGAATAGATTTATTTTTTCTGCTTGATCTATCAGTCAGGGTGAGAGATATGTTAAACATCTCTAAATTAAATTATGGACTTGTCTAATTCTTCTTGTAGTTCTGACACTTTGGGGTTTAAAAAGTATGAAGGTGCATTAAGAAGTGCATAAAAATTTTAGACTGTTATATGTTCTCAGTTAATTAAACCTTTTATCATTAGGAAGTGTCACTCTATCTCTACTAATGACTTTTTTATTGCAGTCTATGTGGTTCGAAATTAGTATGACTACCCAAACTATCCTTTATTCATATTTTTATATTATACCCAGCTATTTTAGATGTTTTCAGTGGGAAACATATTCCAGTTATTTATCCCACAGTGTTGCAAGTTCAGAACGCTGTGATTTTATTTATTTTTACTATAATGTGTTTTTTAGTAGTTTTTATTAATGTTTTTCTGATAGTGTTTTCTTGCTACCAAACAGTAGAAACATCTTAAACTACCTTCTTATATTTAGAATAATACCTTCAAAATTTCTAAGTCATAAATCATTCATGCCAAAATAAAAATAAAATTTTGAGCCAATAAAGAGATCCAGCCAAAAAAGGAATCAAAGAAGTGAGCTGAACTCCCCAGAGAAGAGTATTTGCTGTCTACAATCACTCTTTTTGCTTTCCTATTCTGGCACCATAAGGACAGACCCTTGCCAAATAGGTCTCCATTCCACCAAGAATTAGGACTCAGCCTGGCACTACCAGGACTTTGCAGCAAAGAGAGCTTGAATCCTCATATCCCATCTCCCTTTCATTTAATGTAATGACATCCCTTAGGCATTCCATATTTACTTTGTTTCCTACATGAGATGGTAAACAACAGCAGCCTCACTAGGATACTGAAGAAACCGAAAAAGATTACAAGGTTTCTGGAAATAATAAATAAGGGGGCCGGGTACGGTGGCTCTTGCCTGTAATCCCAGAACTTTGGGAGGCTGAGATGGGTGGACTACTTGAGGTCAGGAGTTTGAGACCAGCCTGGCCAGTATAGTGAAAACCCATCTCTATGAAAATACAAAAAATAAAAATAAAAATTAGCCAGGCGTGGTGGTGCACACTTGTAATCCCAGCTACTTGGGAGGTTGAGGCCAGAGGATCACTTGAACCCAGGAGGCAGAGGTTGCAGTGAGCCGAGATGACAGATCAAGACTCCGTAGCATGCCTTCAAGTCACATTTTAACTTAATGTTTACCAGATATGCAAGGATGTACACACACACACACACACACACACACACACACACAAATATATATATATATTTATTTATTTATTTATCGAATTACATGCCCTCACATAGACACTTGTGTGTGGGCATGCAGGCCCACACATATAGGTGTATCCATGCATACCACCAAACTATAGCAAACATCGTAAATGTAAATTCCAAATTGGAGGGTGATATAATTGCTTGTTATCATTGATTCATTAAGAATAAAAAGTAAAATGCCATCGAGCTCTGCATTGAATTATAATGGGCTTTGAATAGGACCAGTTTTCCTTGCAACTAATCTAATCTACATTTTACTGGGTAGTAAGAGTCTGCTTGTAACTATGTTAATTAAATTAATTTAAATACTGTTACCTATTTCATCTAGAAAGAATTAACCTGATCTGAAAGGAAAGTAACTGCCTGCTACCTTCTATAGGCCCAGATGAAAGAAAATAGATTTTAGGCTCACCATTTACAAGGGAATAATCCTCACCCGCTTCAAGTTTAGGATAGCTTATTTCCAAACCAAGGAATTCTTCAAGCAGTCTCCTCTTTTTTTTTTCTTTTCTTTTGAGATGGAGTCTCACCCTGTTGCCAGGCTGGAGTGCAGTGGCATGATCTTGGGCCACTACAACCTCCACTTCCCGGCTCAAGCAATTCTCCTACTTCAGTCTCCCGAGTATCTCGGATTAAATGCACCAGCTGCCATGCCCAGCTAATTTTTGTAGTTTTAGTAGAGACAGGGTTTCACCATGTTGGCCAGGATGGTCTCCATCTCCTGACCTCATGATCCGCCCGCCTCGGCCTCCCAAAGTGCTGGGATTACAGGCATGAGCCACTGCGCCCAGCCAGCAGTCTCTTAATAGATGGGCCCTGTGTATCCGGATTGCAGACAATTATCCCAGTGGGTAGAGACTGAAAACTTATCCACAGAGAAAAAAGGAAAAGGAGGTTGCCACCCTGGAGAAGTTCTGATTATGAAAATGATCTAGATTAAAGCAAATTCTGAATGAAAATTCTTAGGTTTCGACAATGAAATAGACTTCTGAATAAACCACTTACTAGTGAACTTGAACCTGGAACGTTCCCAGGTACAAATGTTCATCAAACTTAAAGCAAGTTATATACTTAAAATGAAATATTCCAAGTTAGAGTTATGTAGAGTTGAAAATTTATTTCCTCATTAAAATAAAGTTATAGGAGTATATTCCTGAACAAGCTTTTACCACCAGCTTTATGAAAATTACCATTAACATTATATTTTACAAACTCTAAATAGTACACCTGAAGATGAAGATTTCTAATGTGCATGTAAATCAAAATTGTAGAAAAACTCAGTAGCTATTTACATTAAATTTAATTTAACAGAATATAGTGTACCATGAAAAGTTCTCATCTTCATTCTTCACAGTTTTTGTTTTATTTTTACTGCCTCCACTCAGAAACCATTAGAGTCCTTAATACAGATCGATGATGGAATCCATAGTGGAAGTTTTTGTAGTCAACTTAAGAAGATAGATGGCCACACTGAGTTATTTCAAAAACTGTTTTAGGATTGCCTGTTCTTTATTCTGGCTTATTTTTTTCATTGTACATTTACATATAGCAAGCATAAAGATCGGAGATAAAGTTATTGGTAATTTTGCTTCTTTGGAAACAAAATCTTTATGCTTTTTTCAGTTGCCATTTCATCCTCATTAACAGTGGTGATTTCTACCTTAATGAATGATAATATATATCTGTCTTTAAATATATGACCCAGACTATAGTTTCACAAAATTGTTTTTTTGAAGAAAGATTACAGTCAGAGGATTCCACTCATGCAGACAAATCAAGTCTGTCTGTTCTTTACAATTGTACTCTGGGTTTTATAATAAGGGGCTGCAAATTCACAAGAGCTCTATTGTATTTTTTAGTCATTTTAATAGGATATATTACTATGAAGAAATGATATCTTCTCATTAAAATACATGAAAGATATATAGATAAATTATATATTTTATTATTTACAACAGTAGTTCTTTAGAAGACATGACATCGTGTAACCAAAAACATTGTCCTAAAAGGTGGGAGACCTTCGTTTGATTTCCAAGCCTTAGTCATATAAAATTATGACCATAAATCTTAATATTTCCTATCCCTAGCTTTCTTATCTTTGAAGTGAGGAATGGAATTGGATATTCTATAAGGTCCTCTCCAGTTCTATAATACTGTGATTCTGTCCCACTTATTTAAATAATGTTTCTTTTATTGATGGTAAAATACTTGCATAATTCCCCCTCTGCAGCGAATTTGAAAAGTCAGTTTCCCCTTTGCAAAACATCATGTTCTTTCCTTCTCTTGGCATACCTCCTGCTTCTCGGCTGCTGTGACTTGTGTTTTCTTCCCTATGGTGTACACTAATGGTCTCTGCCCTGTGTTAAACCCCATAGGAGCCCATGAGTAGGATAGTTAACAGAAAGAGGACTTAGATAGTGCCGGGGACTGGCCACTGGGCTAGGCTGCAGAGGGGAGTTGGCTTCATGCCTCCCCAGTCTAGGTGTTGTGAGGTAAGGACCGTGTACAGTAAAAAGAGCACTCAATACACATCAAAAGACTGGAAGTTCAAATACTGGCTCTGTCCCTTGCTAGCTTACATGAGCTGGAGAAGTCTGTTTAACCCTTATGAATCACAATTTCTTCTTTGTAAAATAAGAGTGATTGTGAGAATTAATGAGATAATGTGAAAGTTCCTGTAACAGTGTTACACTATGGTGGCCGTCAAACGTGAGTTGAATTTGGATCAGACACTAGCATTATTGATTGAGCAGTGGAACCAAGAGCATTGCTGATAGGCAAGAACTGTGCACATATGTTGAATTCCTATACTTTAGTTGCTACCCATAAGTGATGTTAGAGTTCACAGGAATTTGCAACAAGAGTCCCATAAAACAAAATCTATTTCCCAGGGAGACTCAAACAAAACCTAATCCCCTCCTTGCCATTTGTTGACAGAGAGGATGCAATAAACATTAGCTAAGCAATCACCTTGTTTAAAGTCATCTGCTATACCTAAGTCAGCTGCTTGTATTTGTAAATGTGTAAGGATTTTTCAGTTTGGAGTCTGTGATGAAGAGGAACCATGCTTCTAACACAGATTTTTTTTAAAAACTGTGCTAATAGATTGGCCTCTCCCTTAGAGAATAAGTACTGATTAGCATCTATCAAAGCCAGTAGAGCCCTGGACAAGAGCCAAAGGAATGTGGCTGTGGCCAAGGATTGGTGTATGTCAATATCAGCATGATCTTCTGGTCAGAAATCAATAAATGTAAATTCCAAATTAGAGTTTTGAGCTTAAATCTGAAAATCCTATGCCTCTGTATTTTTTTTTTTCCTTTTTTTTTTTTTTCTCATGTCTTAAGGGACACAGCCATAAAACAGATGGTACAGCAGCATGGACAATTGGCTGAGTACTTGCTATTTAAATAGAAAAAGTTTTTTTCCTACATAAAGAGGATATAGGTGAGGTGAAGCAGAGCTGGGGACTTGGAAGCTGAAGAGTGTTATATTCCTTTCTTGTGGCTGCTGTTACTAATTACCTCTAACTTGGCTTAAAAGAACACAACTTTATTATCTTACATTCTGGAGATCATAAGCCCAACATGTGTTTCATTGGGATAAAAGCAAGTTTTGGCACCACTGGTTCCTTTTAGAGTCTCTAGGGGAGAATCTGTTTCCTTGCTTTTTTCCCCCCAGTTTTTAGAGAGCCCCCATATTCCTTGATTCGTGGCCCTCTTTTGTTTTCAAAGCCAGCAATGAACATTCAAATCTTTCTCGTATCACATGACTCTGACACTAACGTTTCTGCTTTTCTCTTTCATTTATAAGTACTCTTGTGATTTCATTGTGTCCTGAATAATGTATTATTTTAGAGTCACCTGATTGGCAAACGTAATTCCATCTACAACGTTAATTTCCCCTTCCCATGCAACATAACATAGTCACATATTCTGGGGATTAGGACAGGCATATCTTGGTGGAGGTGGTGGGGTGGGAACATTATTTTGTCTACCTCAAGTGTGTCATGTTGGTGGATACAAAGCCAGGAGGGTCACTGCATAGGGTCAGAGGCCTCTTAAATATGCAGAAGTTTCTGGAAAGTCACCAGATTAAAAATATCCATAAAGCAGGAAGCTGAATAACAAAAAATAGTAGAGTGTAAACAGCCAGCTAGAATTGTAAGGCAGTTACTCGTTGGAAAGAAGGCAGTAATTCATTTCTAATAGTTCATATCCTTCAACACAATGATTTCACTTTAGAAATCCAGTCTAAATGTGATGGAAGTAAAGATTTGTGAGGATATTCAGGATGGCACTATTGGAAATAAACAAGATATCCAACAATAGGAGATTGTTTAAACACAACCTGGCACCATCCACATGAGTGCATATTATACAGCTATGAAGTGTCATTTGTGAAGAAGAAATATTATTCTCAGTTCTGATTAAATCCACTTTAACGCTCCCCTATATTTGTTGTTGTTGTTGTTGTTCTCCCCTGGCATGACCTAGTATTCATTAGCTTGGGGGGAAAAATGAGTAACTAGTAACTAAGCCAGTCTCTGTGGTAAATGATAGAATATACTAGTAAACTTCCTGACCAATTTTTATGGACCTCATAAATACACACAAAAACCAGACAGTACATAGGTAACCACAAGTATGCTGAATTTTTTCAACGACATAGTGTGTGATACTTGAGGAGCAAACAGGACAGAAATTTGTCTACCTGGGAGCCTTCCAAAAATAGAGGTCCCAACTGCTGGCCTAAACCCTGCTACTTATCCCTAGCAGGGGCTAAATCACCACCAGAGGCAGTTGGTATCTTGGCAGCGTTTGGTGCTTTAGAATCCAAAAATGTCCTAGGAAATCATTTTTCTCTACTTTATTCCTCATTTCATTTTATAACCTCCCAACTTTTTCTTTTTAATTTTTTTACCTGCATTCAATAAATGTTATCTTGTAACGTACACAGCTTACAGACTACTATAAAACCTTTCTGAAACAAGATGGAATAAATCAATTAAAATTTGAAAATATAAGGACCACATTCATTAAATTAATGCATCCTTGACAAAGGGACTGCAAGACCATCAGCACAAGACTCTCAACAACTTGCTCCTAGTTCTTTACCCTTTGCTTCTAGTCCCTGATTAGGAAGGGCAGCCAGTTAGTTCTCTTGGAGTGTGGAATTTTGCCCTAGTAATCTTCCCTAGCCCCTTGGCTTTTCCATGAATTTGCCTCTACAAACCAAAAACAAAATTCTAACTCCCCACAACCGACAGAATGGACTCCCTACTTGGCTAAAGGGACCCAAACAAACCAAAAACACTAGTTCAGGTCATCACCACAGGAAGGGAGCAGGGGTCACATATGGCTCTTTATACCCTCCTCTTTTTGGAGTTAAGGAAATGCAACTGGCCAGCATTAACAGTAAAATAGAAATCCCAAGACTGACAGAACAGACTCTTTGTAGCAATAAGTTACCAACCTCAACCTGATTTGGGTACAACATCACAGGACAGATAACAGACCCTAAAAGGAAATAAAAGTATTTTACCCCCAAAATATATTATTAGATGTATTTTGAAATGTCCCTGAAAAACTGTCTCTTATGGGGGAAATTTGCATTCTGTAGAGAATCACCTTCCCTTACTAGGTCTCTCCAGAGTCTTACACATCTGTTCTCTCTGAAGCTGGCTACCTGGAGGCTTCATCTACGTGACAAGAACCTTGGCTTTCACAGCACCTCCTTCCAACCTTACCTTCACTCAAGCTAATTTCAACTCTTCAGGCACAACTTAACTCTTTTGACCAATTGCCAGTCAGGAAATCTTTAAATCTACCTATGACCTGGAAGACATCCCCCCCCTACCCCCCACCCACCCAGCTTTGAGACATTGTTTCTTTCCAGGCTGCTTCTTTCTTCCAGTGTATACCTTACATGTATTAATTTATGTCTTTGCCTGTACCTTCTGTTTCCCTAAAATGTATAAATCAAGCTGTAACCCAACCACCTTGGGCACATGTTCTCAGAACCTCCTGAGGCTGTGTCATGGGTCATGGTCCTTAACCATGGCACAATAAACTTCTAAATTGATTGAGACCTGTCTCAGATACTTTTTTGGTTTATACCTCTAAAAAGGAAGGACAAATGTAGACCTAGCTTCATCTTTTGCAGAATGACAGAGGTTAGAGTTACTGTCTTTTCTTACATACTTCAGATAGTCTTCAAATGTCACAGTGCTTGGCACAACTCAAGCTCTTAATAAATGGCGGCTTTTCTTCATTTTGTTTTGGCAGGAAGAGGAAAACTTTCATGAGATTAGTGGGTGAAATGGTTTTCATAGACACCAGCAACTACAGCAGCTGCAGAATCCTAGGGTTTGTTTTGACAATGAAACCACCTTTGCGAAAAAACATAACTGAGGAAATTATGACAGTGAAAGAAATCAGACCTAACCAACCCGATCTTGCTTCTAACCTCTAAGCTGTCTTTGTTCATTCATGGGTGTAGGCCTAACTAGCCTTGGGAAGGAATTTAGTTTATTGTTTAAACTCTGAAACAAAATTGATAAATAGCCTTTTCCTGGAAAAAAACAAAAACAAAAACAAAAACCCCTTCTTGACTATGGACCAGCCTGCCTTTGTAGGACTAACAAATTTGCTACAAGATTAGAAATTACTGTGTGGAGGCCATGAAGCCTCTGGCTGCAAGAGTTTCAACTTCCCCAAATTGCTCCTGGGAATAAGATCACTGTTGCAAAACCTAAGATCAGTGCTTGAGATATTTTGCAGACCCTGCATTCCGATGCAGCAGATGACACCACTCAGACCTATAATCTGGCTCAACCAGTCCTGCGATCCCATCCAGGAACAGAAGTCAGCAAGAACTCACTTCGACCCACTATGATTCCATCTCCAACCTAATCAATCAGCACTCCCTACTTCCCAAGCCCCAGACAAATTATCATTAAAAACTCCGATCCTCAAATGCCCCAGGAGACTGATTTGAGTAATAAAACTCCGGTCTCCCACACTGCCAGTTCTGCAATGAATTATTCTTTCACCATTGCAATTCACCTGTCTTGGTAAATCAGCTCTGTCTAGGCGGCGGGCAAGGTAAACCCACTGGGCAGTTACAACAAGATCTATAGATTCCATTGTTATTTACCATCTCATATGGGGGCTCTCTTGAATCATGCCAACCTCCAATGTCTCTTACTCTACTTTACTGTACGTGAAAAACTAATGAAACAAAAAAAAATGCATACCATATAAAATTTAGTGAAGAAGGAGAAATAGGAAGCATATGAATCCCAATTTTTATCAGGGGCATCTCTGACTAAATTAATTCATGGGAAAGTTTTCTTGCATTGTCTCCTTGCCTTGTATAATAATCCAGACCAAAATGTCAACACTTCAGATTTTAGCCAAAATATTCATTCACACACACACACACACACACACACACACACACACACACAGAGAGAGAGAGAGAGAGAGAGAGAAGTAGGAAAATGTCACATGATGCAGATCATTTCTGGAGAAATTCAGGATATTTTGGCGTGATCCTAAAAGCAATACAAAAATCATTGAAATATTTACTTAGGATTATATCTGATATGCATTTTGAAAAGCTAACTCTCAATGTATGTGTGATACATGTGGGTATCTACTTTGTGGGAGCAAAAATGAGACAGCACAGGAAGCTAATTATAGTCCTGGTAGACTATAATGGTGGTTTAGACAAATGTGGGAGTGGTAATAGAAATGGAGAGAAATGGTCAAGCATAATATTTAAGGCAACATTGGCAGAGGTTGATGATGAATTAGAGATAAGAATGAGGGAGAGAGAGAGATGTTTAGGATGACTGCCAAGTTTCTGGCTTGGTAACTATATAAGATTGCGTGTAAATGTATTCCTTGATGGGTTTATTAAGGAGCCCAGGGGAAAAAAGGCTTTACAATTAATGGAATCCACCATTCTCGGAGTAGAGTAGGAATTCTAAATAAGTTTTGTTGTTGCTGTTACATAAACACATTAAATCCCAATTATTCTACGTGTATATATATTTATGTGTGTGTATATATACATATACACATATACACATATACACTGACTGACTGCAAGGCTGTGTTTATTTATGGAAACTCTAAAAGAGAATTCATTTCCTTCCCTTTTCCAGGTTCTACAAGCCACTTGCATTTCTTAGCTCATGTCCTCCCTCTTCCATCTGCAAAGCCAGTAACATCACATCTCTCTGGCTCTTCTATTGTCACAACTCTCTTTGACCTAACCAGAAAGGTTTCTGATTTTTAAGGACTCATGTGATTAGTTTGGGCCCACCCACATAATCCAGGATAGTCTCCCCATCTCAAGGTCCATTGCCTTACCCACATCTGCAGTGTCCCTTTTGCCATGTAAAGTATCATATTCAGACTAGGGAGATTGGGATGTGGACATCTTTGGGGGATGATTCGTCTCCCTACCACACCTTCAAAGGTATAAACCCTTTTTAATAATATATTTCTTGACCTAACTGCTTCTCAGTTGCTCTATAATTATTTAATATAGGACTTGTAAAATACATGTAAAGTAAATAGCACTGCATGAAATGAGAAAAGGTTTCCTCCAATTTTAACTGCCCAACTCCTAATATTTAGCGGCTAACTGTATTTTTCTTCCCAATGTATGAATTAATTTAGATCTTTGTCCTCCGAGAATGGCTCTTTTATACTAACCATGTCAGACTACTTAAACATGTGAATTTGACTGCTTTGGATAATTTCCATGTAAAATTTTTCTGAATTAAAAGTATCATCATATAATGCAAGAAACTGCCAAGTGTGAAAAGACTCAGTTGTCAAGAGAGTCTGACATCCAAATCTCCAGCCCTCTAAAAGAGAGCTTTGCATGCAAAAATAATAAATGAATATAAATAAAAATATCTATATTTTAACTAGTACATTTCGAATGGAAGCTGGTAACTTGAGGGAGTTGTCAACATTTGTCTGAGGGAAGGTTGATGGAGGCTACAAAGGCTTTCAGCAAAGGGTCTTTCCTGTGTAATGTTTTATAAATGGGCTCAAATGAACCTTTCAGAGGTGGAGAGGTGGACCATTACAAACCACCTCCACCTGTAGGATCTATTTTCAATTCGACTGCAATAATTTTATCAGCATGCCAATGGGTATAGGTGCTGCCAGAGTCAATCTTTTTGCTATATCTTTCTGTCACAGGGCAGATTTCCCTTTAATTGGACCCCAAATTGGCAAGCACCCCTCTTTTCCAGGCTTGCTGACATTTTTCAACATGAATTTAACAACAAGAACAACAAAAACTTCCCATCACCCCCTCATTATTCCATTTGTAAAATGGTGTAACCATTTCTGGTTTTCCAACATAATCTGCTCTGTCTTAAAGCCAGACTCTTAATGAGGCATCTGGCTCAGTCTCCCCCACAGTCAGAGTATGAGGAAAGCTTGCTGACAAGCTAGTATATGAATGTGATGGTTAATTCTTTTAGGAAAGCTTAGCAGCGCAGTAAGGAGAATCATCTGCCCCATTAATGAATAAAGCCAAGAAGGTCAGATTTTGTAGCCCCTGAATAATATTAGAGCCATTTCCAGTTGAGTGTGCTCCTCATGGTTGTGTCTTATCTAATTTCCTTGAAAATCCCTGATTTACAATGTCAACGGTGGCACCTTGTTCCTCTGCCTTCTTCTCAAAATGACTCCCCCTGAAACAGTTGCTTCCAGCAGCCCAAGAAGCAGAGCCTTATGAAATATTAAGAAATGGGAAGAACTGAAAGAGTGCCAGGCAAACAACTTGCTCCTCTATCTCGTGTTTTACCACACCAGACATTGGTTTGATTCTGACTCAGGCTTTGGTATATAAGTTTTAATTAAAGGCAGATGACTACTTTCCTAATATGCAAGCCCAACCAGGCAGAATAAAAATAAAATGATGAAATATAGTAGGTTATGTGCAAAGTTCTATCTTCAAGTCAAAAAATAAATGTTGTATGTACAAGTTTCTATGCTCCTCCAATATTTCCTTCTATCCAGCCTGCTCTTCTTGCAGCTTTCCACATGCCTGAGCCTAAAATTTAGGAGTCATCCATTTTGCCTCTCTTTATCCTATTTCCCACATCTAATTAATCAGCAAGTCCTTTTGTCTATACTTAAAAATAGATCCCAAAGTATATTCATCCTGTTTATTAAAACAATAAGGAATGGGAATCATTTAGAAGCTCAGTCATGCCTTTCTTCTTTAGGTCAGGGCTGACTGTAACAAAAGCTATTACTCCTTGAGAGCAACGGGAACTTAAAAAAAATCCTCTAAGTAATAGAGATCAGATTATATTTACCCAGTAGAAGCAAGTTAGATACAATTATCTAAATTAGTGGCATACTCAGAGTGGGAACCAGCAAAACTTGACCCATAGAAAGGTATGGAACACGGAGTTGCTAGGAGCAAAATACATGGTATTCAACAAGTGTTATTTAATTTGTATATTCAAAAGAAAAGTGGAAGATTAGAAAGTTGAAAGCAGTCACCTCAATCAAAAATCATGATCCGTTGCTCAGATTCTTGAAGTCAGCCCATTTTTGGACCCAGAATTCATTGTCTAAAGAAGAGGACCAGTCTGCAGTAAGGACAATGCAATGCCGCATACCAATGATTACAATTCACTCAATCCTCTGCCAAAGGAACCAAATGGAGGGGAAAAAGCCATGTAAGATTTGTTCATGAATGAGATGGTTGAATACATTGATATAAGTCAAAAATGAATTGCAGCTACATGATAGTCCTACTCAGGTATGGTTGAAAGACAATAGTGAGAGGAAATTTCAACAGACAAAACTTCAAGTAGTGAACTTGGTCATTTACATTTTATAGGTAGAGAAGTAGCCTGATATAATAATATATAAAAATGCACTGAAAGTGAAGAGTAGCTTAGTTTTTTAATCTGGGGGCTGGATGGAGGAACAGAAGATTAAAAGATTGTGACAAGGAAATCTCAAAAGAATCATGTGAATACAGTAACAGAAACATGCAGAATGGTGAAGATCTTCAGATTGCATATTAATAGCCACCAGAATTTATCTTACTATGAAAGATACCCACCAACCAATTTGACATGGTGGCTTAGCCAGTTGATTTTAACCTGCTTAATCAATCAATTTCAATCTGCGATTAACATTCATGCAGTCACTGTGGTGGCAGGAGTGGAGGCTATGCATAAGACTCTCACTCACAAAAGTCATTCTACTTTCTGCCACTGCCAAATGTCCAACCCGCCAGAAAAAAATACCAATGCTGAGTCCCTGATATGGTACTGTTCCATGAAGAGCCTAATTAGCCCTTAATATTGGCAGGTTTGTTGTACTGAAGCTTTTTCATTCTGGTGGAATTGTTGAAAGGGTCAGCATTTTATCTTGAGCAAAATTGACATATGTTCTTGGTATGTATTCCCAGAGAGTTTTATCTGTTTAGCTTATCAGAGTATTTACAGAGTTTTAATTCACGGAAGCAGGATGTTTTACAACATGCATCTACCTAAAGATACTGCTTTATAGAAATAGGTATGTGGCAATGGGCATATGGCTATAGAAGCCACTAATTCTATCACATATAACAGCCCTTGGAAACCAGCAACATGACAAAGAAATCAAATGGCCTTTAGAAGGCACAGCTGAGGTTCCATCTTGCTTATGATGCTCTGTGCTACTCACCCACCAGAACAGAGTATGTGCTCTAAATAAACAACCACTGGAAAGCGCTATGTCCTCAAATGTGAAACAAAGAGATAAAAGCAGTGGCCATGCTTACTTTTATTACCAGTGACCTACTTGGATAATTTGGGGTTTTTCTTTTCACAATTCTAGGCTTCATGTCTATAGAGGTACTGGTTCCTAAGAGGAAATACTTTTACCAGTGGATGCAGAAAGAATCATGTTAAATTTTAAGCTATGTCTGCCACTCTATTGCCTCAGGTTCTTGGTGCCAAGAGACAAATAAGCAAGGAAGAATTAACATCCTTTCTGGCATAATTTACCCTAATTATAAGGAAAAGGTAGGTTTGTTTTTTCAAAGTGAAGGTGAGAAATAACACCTGGGAATTCAGGTGATTCACTGGGGCATATCTTGCTACTCCTCTGCACAATTTAAACAATAAATAGAAAATTGCAGCAAACAAAGCCTGAAAGAAGTAAGGGGAGTAGGGACTCCAACCCTTCAGTGATGAGTGTTTGAGTCACCTTATTAAATAATTCACCTAGGCCAACAGGGGGGCTAACTGAGGGTGGGGAGGATCTAAATTGAGTAATACAAGAGAAAGAAAAGAGAATGCATTGCAATTCTGAGATGAACTTTAGTGGCAAGAGGCTGTGGTTCATGCCACTAAACTTCTTATTTCTGTAGGAAGGAAAACCAACCAGAACCCTGGACAAGCTTTTCCCTAATGGAAGAGAAGTTTTATATGAAGCAATGGATCTTAGGAGCACAATAAATGGACTTCACAGACTGCCGTTGGGCGCCACCGAGATCCCCTGAGGTGCTCCTTCCCCTGCTGCCACGGGTATTGCCAGTCAAGGGCTCGGAGGTTAAAAATTGACCTCAGCAAAAGCTGTCAACATCATGCAAGTTTATATCTCCTCTCTGGGAGCAGTTTCATCAATGATTTATTAGTTATAATAAATCATTATAAAGGTCCAATCCCCATGCTTCAATTTGGGACAATTTGAAGGCCATCAGAGCTCCAGAGCTCCCTGTGTAACAGGTTGAGACTGTTGTGCCTGCATTGCACTTCAACACCTCCTTGGCCTCACTCTGCTTTCCTCAGGACCTCACTGATGTTCTCCCTGGGAGTACTCCAAACTGAATTATTTGCAAGTGGAACTCTGTGTTGAGGTCTGTTTTCCAGGGCAGCTACACTAAGACAAATACTGACAATCGTTAGTTGCTACACTCTCAGAAAAGAGAGGTGACGAAAGCACAGGGTCTGTACTTATAAGACCATACCTTGGGCAGTGTTGTGGGTCCATGTTTTAAAAGTGTCTGACAAATTCAAACCCACAAGCTGGTGAAATATCTATAAAAAGCATCAAATGAGGAAGCATGAGTCAGGAGCTTGGATTTTTAAACAAAGTACATTAGATTTGGGTTGATTGTGATAGCTGTCTTTAGATCGTTGAAAAACTAACATATGAGAGGAAGACTGGGAATTTGTCTTACATTACCCATAATATAGATCTAAGATCAATGAGTAAAAATTACAGAGCGGATTTCAACTCAGAATGAAAGGAAACATAATGCCTGATAATTAAAAATTTCAACAATTGAATGAGTTGCTTTGAAAGAGAATGAGTTCCCTGTCATTGAAGGTATTTTTCTTAGTCTATTCAGGCTGCTATAACAAAAATATCAGAAACTGGGTAGCTTATAAATAATAGAAATTTATTCATTACAGTTTTGGAGGCTAGGAAATCCAAGAGCAAGGTGCTAGCAGATTTGGTGTCTGGTAAAGGCCTGCTTTCTGGTTCATCAGTGATGTCTTCTAGCTGTGCCCTCACATGTGGAAGGGTAAGGGCAGCTCTCTGGGGTCTTTTAGGAGGGCACTAATCCCATTCATGAGGGTTCTGCCTTCATGACTTAATTACCTCCCAAAAGCCTTACTGTCACCTTGGGGATTAGGATTTCAATATAGGAATTTGAGGATGAAGGGACACAAATATTGATACCATAGCCGTATATAAGGAGAAGCTGCATAATCATTTTTGTGGACATTGTTAGTATAGTTTTGGGGTCATAAATTAAATGAATTATGAGGTGTGTGTTAGGTTTCTATTACTCTATAGCAAACTGTCACAAAAGTAGCAGTTTAAAACAATACATATTTATCTCACTGTTTCCATGGGTCAGGAGTCTGGAAGTATGTTATCTGCACCTCACAAGTTTGAATCAAGGAGTAAACTAGGTCTGGAGTTTCCTCTTAATGCCTGGGAACCTCTTCCGTGCTCATTCTGGTTGGTTGCAACGTGCACAGTTTCTTGGAACTCTTGAATTGAATTCTTTGTTGTTTTGCTGGTTGTTGGACAGGGGACTCTCTAAGATACTAGAGGCTACTCCTTGTTTCTTGCCACATACCATCCCCCCTCTGCCCCCTGCTTTGGTTCTCTATATTCTTACACTCAAATCTTTCTCCAGGAAGGGGCCATGAGCTTTTAAGGGCTAACTTTATTAGGTCAGTACAAATCAGATAAGTCAACTGATTTGCAATGTAATCATAGGAGTGATAGTCCATCATATTCACAGTTTCTACCCATATTTAATGGAAGACAATTATACAAGGTATGTGTACTAGGAGTCAGGAATCTTGGGTCCAGGCCCATCTCAGAATTCTGCCTGCCATATTGTGCTTTCCACATATACATCTCCAGAATTCAAGTCACCATGATCATTCATGGATGATCACTAAATTAAAGATCTCATAGGATGACAAAGTGTACTTCCTGGGCTGATTTTTAACATGACATCAGTCTCAGTTCTGAGATAATAAGAACATCTTCAGGTTAGTGATGCCTCAGAGGTTCCTGGTGAGGTTGGAGTGGGATATGAGTGTTTAGAGCAATGCCTGTAGCACTCCAGCCTTCCCCTGGTACCTCAGAAACATCATGGATCTAGAGATGATTTGGAATCCCCAGAATTTCTGAGGACCAAAAAGAATAGTTGCTGAACACCTAGAACACTGTGTGGCACTAGAAGATTTCTGGAAATAGACTGCAATTTGTCAGGGTTAAGCCATGAAGAGGTTCAATTCCCCTCCTTCTGTTCTTTGTCTCAATTTTCAGCTTTTCATCTGGAGACTAAAGGGTTAGAATTTGTACAGAATTATGACAGTAGCTCAACTGAGACCCCTCGCTAAAGAGAGAAAGGATAGGAATTACTGGATAGAAAGAGATAGAAAGCCATACACACTAAGGATCTGGTTACAAATGCCTCCGGGCCCTGAAGGAGTGATAAAGAGATGATTATCTGTCACCCACAGTAAGCCAGCTTAATCTGCTCTCATTGTATGTGTCTACTGCTTCCTGTGACTGTGCCCCTCCAAATCAGACTGAAAAGCACTCATTTGGCTTCACCAAGGTGTGAAACTAGGAGAAATCCTGGCTCTCCTGACATTTTGGCTTCCAGTTCCTATATCACTGGCCCTGAGAGAGCTGAGCCAAGCAAATAGATCTTTATCTTTGTTCAGTGAGTTGCTTATCTCATCCTTGAGCAGGAACCAAGCAACCATTTTAAACAAGGGTGTAATGTTGGACAGACCCTAAACAATGAGTCTTGCTTTGTATAGAAATTTTAAAGAAATGGACACTCTATATAAAATTATACAAGATGAATACTGTTCTAAACTAATATTCAAGCAGAATCAAAGCGTGCTATTTTTTGTTGGATAAGCAGTTAACATATTTGAGCTAAGGCTTTTGATTTTACCTCTAAACTTATATCCACATAATTTGAAGTAGATTCTGCCTTCACTTATTTTTTATTATGTGGGCATGTATGTTTGTGTGTATTAGTCTGCATATATGTCATTGTTCTGATAAAAAAATAAATCCTATAGAAAACGCAGGAAAAAATAGAAGCTATTTATATTTTCTCCAATCAGAGATTACCACTATAAATGCTTTGAATTATATCCATTGCATTTTTGATATATTTTATTTGTATCATGCATGCTGTTTGGTAGACTAATTTTTTATAAAAAATATATCATGCATGAGGTTGAGAGACAGCAGATTAAATTCTCAAAACCTTGAGCATCTGCTCTTGTTATTACTGTTAGGCTTTAACTTTAAGCCTCTTTGTATAACCCCACCTCCAGTGAATTTCACTCTATTTGATAGGCGTCAAGGGACTATGTCAGTCCCTCTAGTTTAGGATTAGACTAATAGACTTCGTTGTTTCCTATCTCCTAACTTCTATACTCATGTACTTTTAAAAGACAAAATGTAGAGAAACAAGAATTCCAAGAGCAGAGTAAAGAAATTTAAAGGACGCCTTCTTTGTAAATGTCAGAATTATTGTCTTTTTCTTTCTCCATAACAAAAACTCTACCCTCTAGCACAATGGCCAATGACCTAGTAATGTCCTCCTCCCATGTGAAAACTTCTTTTTATAAAGATAGAAAATAATCTTCGCAACCCCTTCGTCATGCACAGGGATCAGTACATGCCATTTTTGATGAGCTTTTTTTCAATCAATTACATCTTTGAAGACTATTTTTTATGGTTGTAGAGTGTCCCATACACTCCACATAGTTGGATGTACCATATTTCTACTATATTGGAGTATTAACTGTTCATTTTTTCTTTATATGTAAGATTATATTAAATGTCCATGTACATTACTCTCTAAAAATGTTTTTCCCAACATTTCAAAAGTCTGTTTACCAAAAAGAGAAAGAGAAATGAATCAATGCCTACCACTTCAAAAAACATTCACAAAGGAAGACACCAAGAGAATAAGAAATGAACTAAAAATCAATTAGAAAATAAATAACAAAATAGCAATAGTAACTTCTTGCCTGTCATTAACTACTTTAAGTGCAAATGAATTAAATTCGTCAATCAAAAGGCACAGAGTGGCTGCATGGATGAAGAAAAACAAGATCCAACCATATGCTGCCTACCTGAGATGCAATTTAGCCTTAAGGACATATATAGGCTGATAGTGAAGGACAGATAAAAGATATTACATGAAAATACTAATCAAGCAAGAGCAGAAATAGCTATAGTTATATCAGACAAAATAGACTTTCAATCAAAATGTAGCACAAAAGCCAGAAAGGTCACTATATATTGATAAAGGGATTAGTTGATTAAAAAGATATGTGTCCAATATTGGAACACCTAAATATAGAAAGCAAATAATAACAAAATTAAGAAAAAATAGACAGCAATACAATAATAGTAGGGAAATTCAATACCCCACTTTCAACAATGGATAGATCATGCAGATAGAAATAAATAATGAAACAACAGATTTGAATAATACTATAGAACAAATGGAATTAACAGATATATATAGAAATTACCTCCAACGAAGCAAAATATAGTGCTTTTTTTTTTTCTCAAATGCACACAAAACAGTCTCCAGGATAAGTCATATGCTAGGCCACAAACAAGTTTCAGTAAATTTAAGATGACTGAAATAATCTCAAGTAGCTTTTCAGACCACAATGGTATAAAACTAGAAATTAATAACAGGATGGATTTTGGAAAATTTACAAATACATGCAAACTGAACACATCTTGAAAAACCAATTGATCAGAGAATAAATATGAAGGGAAATCAAAAAGTATCTTGAGGCAAATGAAAATAGAAATACAACATACAACAACATACGGTATGCAAAAAGAAGTAGTTCTAAGATGGAAGTTTATAATGATAAATACCTACATTAAGAAAAAAAATTCTCAAATAAACAACTTCACACTCTAAGGAATTAGAAAAAGAAGAACAGAGTAAGCCCAATGTTAGCAGAAGGAAGGAAGCAGTAGAGAATAGGGCAGTTTGACTACGTCAAACTACCAAGCTTCTTCGCAGCAAATGAAACAAACAAAATTAAAAGAAAATATGGAATGGGAGAAAATATTTGTAAACCATATATCTGATAAGGGGTAAATATTCAAGATATATAAGAAACATAACTTACATATCATGCAACTCAGCAAAAACCAAATAATCTGATTAGAAAATGAGCAAAGGACCTGCAAATATTTTTTTTTTTCAAAAAGACATGCAAATGTCCAACAGATATGTGAAAAGGTGCTCAATATTACTAATCATCAGACAAGAGCAAATCAAAACCACAATAAGCTATCACCTCACACTGGTTAGGATATCTATTACCAAAAAGACAAGAGATGACAAGTGCTGGCAAGGATGTGGGGAATCCTTTATCCACTTTTGGCCAAAATGTAAATTGGTATAGTCATTATGAAAAACAATGTTAAGGTTTCCTCAAAAAATTAAAATGTAAAGAAACGATTATACAATCCAGCAATCACACATTTGGGTTTATATCCAAAGACAGCAAAATCAATATCACACACACACACGCAAAAAATCTGGGCTGGGCATGATGGCTCATTCCTGTAATCCCAGCACTTTGGGAGGTTGAGGCAGAAAGATCATTTGAGGCCAGGAGTTTGAGACCAACCAGGCAACGTAGCCAGACACCATCTTTACAAAAAACAAACAAAACAAAAAATTAGCTGGGTATCGTGGTATGCACCGATAGTCCCAGCTGCTCATAAGGCTGAGGTGGGAGAATTGCTTGAGCCCAGAAGGTCAAAGCTGCAGTAAGCCAAGATCATACCTGGATGATGGAGCAATACTCCATCTCACTTAAAAATAAAATTAAATTAAATGTTTAAAAATAAAAATAAAATCTCTGCTCTCCATGTTCACTGCAGCATTATGCACAATAGCTAAAATACAGAAACAACCTTATTGTTCAGTGAAAGGTGAGTGGATAAAGAAAATATGGCATATGTAGAGTTGATTCCTGAACAATGCAGGGGTTGGAGCACCCAACCTCCTGTGCAGTCAAAAATCCCTGTATAACTTCTGACTGGCGAAAAACTTAATTACTAAAAGCTTACTGTTGACTTACTGATAACATAAACAATTAAAACATATTTTATGTGTTATATGTATTATGTACTGGATTTTTACAATAAAGTAAGCTAGAGCAAAGAAAATATTATTAAAATAACCACAAGGAAGAGAAAATACGTTTACTATTCACCAAGTGAAAGTGGATCATCATAAAGGTCTTCAGTGTCACTGTCTTCAAGCTGAGTGGGCTGAGGAGGACGAGGAAGAGAAGAGTTGATCTTGCTGTTTCACAGATGGCAGAGGCAGAAGAAAATCCACATATAACTGTACCCACGCTGTTCAAACCTATATTGGATAGAAAATCCACATATAAGTACCCATGCTGTTCAAACCTGTATTGATCAAGGGCCTTGATATGTGTGTGTGCGTGTGTGTGTGTGTGTTCATATACACACAGACCATGATATTCAGCTAAAGAAAAGAAAAGTCTGCCATTTAGAACAACATAAAAGAACCTGGAAGAAATATGCTTAGTGAAATACATCAGACACAGAAAAACAAATGCTGTATGATCTCACTTATGTGTGGGATCTAAAACTGTCAAATGCACACAAGAAAGTAGAATGGAGGTTGCCAGGGACTAGAGTGTAAGGTAAATGGGGAGATGGTGGGAAGAGGGTACAAAGTTTTATTTATGAGTTCTGGAGATCTAATGTGCAGCATGGTGACTAGAGTTAGTATAATATCTACTTGAAATTTGATAGGAATGCATATATTAAGTGTCCTCAACATACACACACACATGCACACTGATGACTGTGGGTGGTGATGGATGTGTAATTTAATTTCGTTATGGTAATCATTATACAATGTGCACATATATCAAATCATATTGTACACTTTGAATATACACATTTTTTATTTGTTATTTAAATATTTTAAAATTTAAAAAAGATGTATTCCAAATTTTAAAGAGTAAATACAAAATGGATTGCATGAACTGAAAAAATAAAGTTTTCTAGCATCACGGATAGCAAAAGGGCAGCACAGTGGCAGAAAGGTTTGGGAGGAATCTAGAAAGTAGAGACAGCAGAACTTTCAAGAAGAAAGTTCTGGCTTGTAGACTTCCCAAGGGAGCCTTTCTGTGGACACTTCTCATCACTGCAAGACAGGTTGCTGTTTAGCCCTCCCTTCATCTCACTCCTCAGGATTAATTTATCTAGGAAAACCGTCAAACTATATTCAAGTTACAGTGTAAATGTCATGCTAGAGAATAACTTTGGAACTAGATTTGATTGTGTCTTAAATAGGTAGGTAAATCATACCTCCATCGCACTGCTGGTGTCAAAGCAGTTACTGGGATGGGAGAGCAGAGGAAGAGATAGTTTTATAAGTAGATATAGCATATATATATATATATATAGAGAGAGAGAGAGAGACACACTTATCTATACACATGTATATACACACTCAAGTGTTCATTACTACTATTAAGCCTTATTATAACAGTCTCCACAGACATGGAATTTCCTTAAAATAAGCATTCCTTGCTATCTCATTCCTTCCTCTACTTTCTCAATCTTACACCCACAGTGTTATATGCTCCTATCTAAAAATACAGTAGCACATGTTTATGTAAAAATACCATGTCATGAAGATAACAAGAGAGGGCTCCCTTGAAAAGCAGGGTAGTAATAAGAGAACTGAGCTGAAAATTGGGAGCTTTGGTTTCTAATTTTGATTCTGCCTGTGATAAAGCCTGAAGATGGAACCAAGTCAAACAATCTCTCTAAATCTTGATTTCTTCATTTATAAATAAGTAGTTTGGGCAACATGCTATCTAAACTCCTTTTAATGCTACTGTTGTATGTGTCTGATGACAGCTGATAGTGAAGGCTCTTTGCAACAGTATGGTTCATAAATTCTTGCCTTATATTTCCTACTTTATGAAGTTCTTTCTCAAAACTTTTGAATTAAAACATCACTTATTGGGGGTATTCACAAGTAGCCATGGAGGGGAAATGCATTAAAAACAAGCTAACACATTCATTTCTACTTCCTGAGATAACAACTTAAATTTTAAGTTGAAAGAATCTTTTTTTATTTAAATGAAAGCAAATACATCTCATGAAGATGCCTTCAACTATGAAAGGATTGAGGAACACCATTGTGACCAAAAAAAAAAAAAAACTTGCCTCAGAGAAAAATACCTTTGGTAGTTATAAATTTATTAAAACCCAGTGGTTCTTAACCAGAAACAATTCTACCTTCAGGGGACATTTGACAATGTCTGGAGACGTTTTCGTTGCCCACTAAATCCATTGACATTTAGTGGGTAGAGGCCGGGGATGCTGCTAAGCATCCCACAATGCGCAGGACAGCCCCCTACAACAAATAATTTCCCTGCCCAAAATTCCAATAGTGCTGAGGTTGAGACACCCAGATAAAACCCTCTCAAGTTCACTAACCACATTATATCACGCTTGAAATACCCAAGTTGACACTGAGACCAAGAGTCTCACCAGAAAATGTTCATTTTAGATTTGCGTAGAGAGAAACCATCCTCTCAGATAAAATTCTGTAAAAGAGTTTGGCAAAAAAAACTGATTAGTTTTGTGCATGCAGGCATTTATTCTTCTATTCTGAGTTAAAATCCTGCAAACTCAGCTATTTTGTGTTTCACATATTGCTATTTCATATCTTGATTTCTAAAGATTCTTTTTCAATCGGTAGCAAAATACCTAATATTAGTTATGGTTATATTGAGAAATATGAAAATCCAAAAAGCTAGTCAGATTCTTAGACATTCCTGCACACTATCATATCAGAAGGTATTAGCGGAGAGTCATGCTATGGTTTCAAGTTCCCCCTCTTCAAACTAGTTATGTTCTCTGTATCTGGTAGATTTCTGTGATGGACTTCAGCCTTCTATTTATCTCAAATAATCACTAGTAACTGACACTTATGATGAAGAAATTGATTATTCAACAAAGGAGGAGTTTGCACAATTTTCTGAAATGAATACTGAAGACTGTATTGACCAAAGATCAAATTTCTAATATTACTCATTCCTACTTTCAAATCTAGTATCCTCTGTTTACAATGTGGGGATTTACTTGCAAAGATGGCCACTATTAATTTATTGCCTTTTTATACAGGCATGCAACTCTCCTTTCAAGTGGAGTTTATTCCTTCCTTCACCCTCTTGCGTATGGGCTGGCCTAGGACTGCTTTGACCATTAAATTCAGTGGAAATGCTGTTGTGCCAGTTTGGGGCCTAGACTTTAACAACACTAGCAGTTTCTGCTTTCTTCCTCTTGGAACCCAGCCCCTGTGCTGTGAGGAAGCCCAAGCAACCACATGGAAAAGTCCATAGGAAGAAGAATCAAGGTCTGTAGACAGCAGCCCCAACTGAGCTACCAGCTGGCAGCCATCAACAATTTGTTTGCCACTGAGTGAGTTTAGACGTGGATCTGTCAGCCTCATTTGCGCCACCCCAGGTGACACCATATAGAATAGAGACAAACTGACCACACCTATTCCTGCCCAATTTACAATTTCCATTGTTCGAAAAATTGAAATGGCCAAATTACAATCTCTAGAGTGAATAATTGTTTGTATTTTAAATCATTAAGTTTTGGGGTAGGTTTTATGCAGCAATAGACTACCAAAGCATACATCAAAGTCTGAATTAAAATGTGACTCCTATTAACAGCTTCTTAACATCATATGAAGAATACTCAATTTCTAGTAATTGCAAATGTCTCATGAGTTATCTTTCTTATAAATTAGATTCCTTGGGAGCTTTGAGATGTTCAGATATGCAAATGATGCCAACTGAATAATCTGTTGATAACTAAATAGATCTCACTGCAAAGTTTATATAGTTTTCATTATGGTTTTATGACCACAATGTTCTACACCCAGCTTTCTGTGGTGGTATAGGCAAAACAAGGACATAGTACTATGTGAATTTGGAATCTCTGAACTTTTTTTTTTGAGACCGAGTTTCACTCTTGTTGCCACGGCTGGAGTGCAATGGCACGATCTCAGCTCACTGCAACCACTGCCTCCCAGATTCAAGCGATTCTCCTGCCTCAGCCTCCGGAGTAGCTGGGACTACAGGCATGCACCCCCACACCTGGCTAATTTTTTTGTATTTTTTAGTTGAGACGGGGTTTCGCCATGTTGGCCAGGCTGGTCTTGAATGCCTGATCTCAGGTGATCCATCCACCTCAGCCTCCCAATTTGCTGGGATTACAGGCATAAGCCACCTTGTCCAGTGTTTTTTTGTTGTTTGTTTTGTTCGTTTGTTTTAACAACAGGGTCTTCCTCTGTCACCCAGGCTGAAGTATAGTGGTGCAATCATCACTCACTGAAGTCTATACCTCCCGAGCTCAAGGGGTCCACTTGTCTCAGCCTCCCAAAGTGCTCGGATTACAGGCATGAGCCAGCACACCCAGCTGAGATTTCCTGATCTTTTACGTGGCAGTTACTACCATAATATTGACTCCCTCCACTCAGCAAGGTAATAACTCTGAACCTATATTCTGTAAAGAAGCACAGTCAGAAAAAAGTTGATGTGGGGCTGTAATGCAAAGCCACTTGAGTTTGTCTTTGTAAGTAGTCATTATTGCTACTTTCTGCTGACTTTTTATTTTTCCCTCACCGCCCCTGAGTCAGTAAGTATTTAATCAGATGTTTTCACATATCAATCTACACTTCATATTTTAAGTACAACTTAAAGAGTGTATTTTAGGGTGAAAGCACAAAAATTGAAATGTCTCTTCTTGTTTTATAAGAACACCCAGAACATTAATAACATTTGTAAATTCTAGTTGGTTGTTCTGATGTTCTTTAAACTATGATTCAAACTGATAGAGGATTATTGTATCAGAAACTACAATCAATTCTGATGATTACATTTTTTGCTAATTTTTATCAAATGCAATACCAAGTCTAGATGCCAGAGTTCATGGACTATAATAACATCTACCTAAACTTATACACTTTAGCAAAGATAAAATACTGTATGAAAATATTTGGAGTAGACAATATATATCTATAAATAGCATTTATTTTTTGAATCACTATATATTGAATATGGAAGTCATAGGTAAAATTTAAAAATAGGTAACATATCAGGAAAATGCATCCTTTTCACTAACTGCAGTAACTGGAGCCACCAAAGTGTAGAGCAGCAAGCATTTCTGTTGATTTCTCTGTGGCCCCTAAATAACCTGGTAGATACTTGAACAGATGAAAACAGAAAGTTTCAATTTTACCCAGCTAAAGGAAGGCATTCACAGTGAATGTAACTAGACTTTTGTTTCAGAGACAAGAACTTGATGATTCATAAAGCTTTGTGAAGTGTGGTTATGACAAGACTTAAAGTAGTTTGAAAGAAACTTGTGACTTCTAAAAGCAGCTGAGAGAAAAGTCAGTAGAATGGACCATTGGAGTAAATTGTCCAAAGAGCCTGAAAATTTCTACTGAATCAATCAACTAGAATGGGGAATCGAAATGAAACAGGTTATTTGAGGGCACCACATTCCAAATGACCCAATCTCATTCTGCTTATATTTGCTTAACTATGCCTTTCATTGATTAGTTATGTGTATACCACTACTACCATATGTTTAATTCATAAATTGGATAGCTTCTCAAAATTACCTTTGGAAATAATTGTAATATATGTTATAAATAAGTGTAATAAACATTGTTTTTTTTGTATTGTAGTAAGCACATTTAACATGAGATCTACTCTTTTAACAATTTTTAAAGTCTAAAATATTCTCTAGTATAGGCTAATTGCCTTTATTTTTATTCAGTTTTCTCACATCATTGTAACCAGAAGATAATAAAAGCTCTATGGAATCAAAATAGCACTATTTCTATCATTAAATTTATTATGATTATGCAACCATCTGGGATGAGGCTGTGAACACAACTGGTGCTCATCAGATGTGTGAGGACTGTGATGTCAATGAGAAAAGCGTTTAGTGCTTCACTTGGCAAATGAACAAATACTATTGGAGGTAACAGAGTGTGAAGTCTAGGAGCATGGGTTCTGACCTGGGTGTAAGCCCCAGCTCTGTCATTTTAGAAGCTACTGCCCTGGTGCAACTTCACTTCCCTGAGCTATTGTATCCTTATCTATAAAACAGATGTAAATGTGGTAAATTTATAGGTTTGTTTTGATGATTCAATGAGAAAATGCAAGTGTGAAGAATGTTAACATGTAAATATTTAGAGCCCCTTCCCTTCCCTTACCCACCAGGGAAAAATGTATAAGTAAAAACAGATTTTCTGTGATAGCAAACAACCTCCAGCATCTTCAGCTAAGCTGTCTGCAGACAACTCTCTGAGGAGCTGTCCTCCACTGTTGGCCCAGCATTTTCTGCTCTTTGGATCTTATGGCACCTCTATATCAACACATGCTTTCACAACATGCTAGCAGGAGAACAGAATGCTAGAGAATCAAGCACCCATGGTTGGTATTTCCACCCAGAATTAATGCATGCTTCTTTTGTTTTCACTGTATTGGTCACAGTAGTCACACGGCCACACCTAAGTTCAGGAGCTGGGCAGTGTAATATTCCATGTGCATAGAAATAGAGGAGAAACATATATTAGTAAACATTAGTAATGCCCACCACAGTGAATTTTTGACTTTGTCATGGCCTCTGTGTTTATTCAAGGTAACACATGAAGATAAAAACTAGGGAGTGAGTTGAAATTAAATTGGAAATAACGGACAAAAGGGATGACATGGCTGAAGTTACAAGAGAGTTCTGAGGACTTTCACGTAGAGAGAGAAAAACTTCAGAGACAATGCGGGGGCAGGTGCTCAAGTGGAAAGACATTAGAAGGAGAGTGAGGAGCAGGATTCTGAGAATTTTTACGGTGTTTTATGACCATGACTTCCGTTATGAATGTTTGAGGAAACAATTTATTTAAATTATGTTCTAATTGTTTTGAACACTGAATTGATGTTTCTATGAATATATTGTCAAGCTGAGCCTGTGGTTTGTATGTTTATACATACAATGTTTTAGCATGATACCTGTCACAAATAAATTGTTCAATAAATGATATCAGTTGGGAATTCTCTTTGATTCAAGAAATTTTAAAATTGGCTTAAAGGAAAAGTTAATTTTTCTTGTATAAGTAGATATCTATTTTTAAATAACTACTATTGGTTAAACATCTCACTGATGTCAAAATCTTTGCCTATGCTGGAGGAAAATATAAAAATCTGTGACTGTGACAATTATGAAGAACAATTTAATTTTTATTGATGCATAAGAGATATACATAGCTTCAGGGTATATGTGATAATCTAATACATTAATATAATTCATAAAGGTCAAATGAGTATACTGGGAATATCCATCACCTTAAATATTTGTCTTTTCTCTATGCTGGAACCATTCAAGTTCTTCTCCTCTAGCAAATTTGAAATGTACAATAAATTATTTTAAACTATAATCCCCCTAGTGTTCTCTCTAATACCAGGTCTTATTTCTCTATCAGTTGTATACTCGTATCCAACTATCAAAATCTCTTCATCCCCCCTACTGCCACCCCCTGCCTTTCCAAGCCTCTGGCAACCACTAAGCTACTCTCCGTCCTCATGAGGTCTACCTTTTTAGCTCTCACATATGACTAAGAATCTGTGATATTTGTCTTTTTTTTTCTTTTTGAGACAGAGTCTCTCTCTGTCACTCAGGGTGGAGTGCAGTGGCGCTATCTCAGCTCACTGCAGCCTCCACCTTGCAAGCTTAAATAATCCTCCCACTTCTCAGCCTCTTGAGTAGCTGAGACCACAGGTGCATGCCATCACACCTGGCTAATTTTTGTATATTTTCGTAGAGATGGGGTTTTGCTGTGTTGCTGAGGCAGGTCTCTAACTTCTGGGCAAAAGAAACCCACCTATCTTGGCATAACGAAATGCTGGGATTATAGGCTACTTGGTTTGTTTCATTTAACATAATGACTCATGTTCCATCAGTGTTGCTGCAGATAACAGGATTTCACTATTTTTCATGGCTGAATAATATTCCATTGTGTATATGTATATCACATTTTCTTTATCCATTCATCTGTTGATATGCACTTAGGGTGATTCCACATTTTGGTCATTAAGAAAAATGCCACAATAAACATGGCAGTTGTGATGGTTAATACTGAGTGTCAACTTGATTGAATTGATAGATACAAAGTATTGATCCTGGGTGTGTCTGTGAGGGTATTGCCAAAGGAGATTAACATTTGAGTCAGTGGGCTGGGAAAGGCAGATCCACCCTCAATCTAGGTGGGCACAATCTAATCAGCTGCCAGCATGGCAGGAATATAAGCAGGCAGAAAAATGTGAAAAGAGAGACTGGTCTAGCTTCCCAGCTTACATCTTCCCCCTGTGCTAGATGCTTCATGCCCTTGAATATCAGACTCCAGGTTCTTCAATTTTGAAACTCAGACTGGGTCTTCTTGCTCCTCAGCATGAAGATAGACTACTGTGGGACTTTGTGATCATGTGAATTAATACTTAATAAATTCTCCTTTATATATATACATATTCTATTAGTTCTGTCCCTCTAGTAAACCCTGACTAATACAGATTTTGGTACCAGGAATGGTTCTGGAGGAACAGAATATTAAGGATGAAGTTCTTTTGATGGTTTTGGGGTTTCTGGAGTTGGCTGCTTAATATGACTAGACCCGAAAATGCTAAGGACTCTAATTCTAACAGTATGGAGAACATTGATGGTCTTTGGCATGAACTGTTTAGAGAGTTATACAAAATAAATGCATATGACACCCCTGATTCACCTCTCATGAGAGGCAAGGAGTTTAGTGACTCTATACATGATGCCTTTGACCATATGTGGAGAACCAAGGAATATAACGAAGCTGGTTGGCTGCTCCTAAGTTCGATGGAGCTCCATTAGTTCTGTTCCTCTAGAGAACGCTGACTAATACAGGAGTGCAAATGTCTTTTGATATATTATTTTCCTTTTTGTGGGGTATATACCCAACAGTAAGATTTATTGATCATATGTATATTGTAGTTTTTTTTGTAGTTTTTTGAGGTAGCTGAATATTGTTCTCCATAGTAATTGTTCTAATTTACATTTCCACAATAGTGTATGAGGGTTCGACTTTCTCTGCATCCTTGCCAGCATCTGCTATTGCCTGTCTTTTTGATAAAAGTCACTTTGTGGTCAGATAATATCACATTGTGATTCTGATTTGCATTTCTCTGGTGATTAGTGATGTTGAGCATTTTAAAATTTTAAAATATTAATGTTGGCCATTGGATGTCTTTTTGTGAAAAAATACCTATTCAGTTCTTTTGCTCATTTTTAAATTGGATTATTTGGGGTTTTGCTATTGGATTTTTTGGGCTCCTTGTATATTCTGATTATTAGTCCCTTGTCAGATAGGTTAATTTGCAAACATTTTCTCCCATTCTGAGTTTTGTGGGGTTTTTTTTCACTTTGTTGGTTATTTCCTTTGGTATGCAGAAACTTTTTAGCTTAATATAATCCCGTGCATCTATTTTTGCTTTGGTTTCATGTGTTTTCTGTTTTTGTTTTTGTTTTTGTTTTTTCTTGAGACAGAACCTTGCTCTTGCTCTGTCACCAGGCTGGAGTGCAGTGGCATGATGTTGGCTCACTACAACCTCTGCCTCCTGGGTTCAAGTGATTCCTTTGCCTCAGCCTCCTGAGTAGCTGGGACTATAGGCATGTGCCACCATGCCTGGCTAATTTTTTATATTTTAGTAGAGATGGGGTTTCACCATGTTGGCCAGGATGTTCTTGATCTCCTCACCTCATGATCCACCTGCCTCAGACTCCCAAAGTGCTGGGTGTTTATTTATTTATTTATTTATTTATTTATTTATTTATTTATGAGGTCTTATTCAATAAATCTTTGTCCAGACCAATGTACTGGAGCATTTCCCCAAAGTTTTCTTCTAGTAGTTTCATAGCTTTAGGTATTTGATTTAAATCTTTAGTCCATTTTGATTTGACTTTTTTGTATAGTGAGAAATATGAGTCTATTTTCATTCTTATGCATATGGTCATCCAGTTTTCTCAACACCATTTATTTAAGAGATTGTCCTTTCCCCATTTCATGATCTTGGTGCCTTTGTCACAAAGATTAGTTGGCTGTAAATGTGTGTTTATATCTGGGTTCTCTACTCTGTTCCAAGGGTCTCTGTTTCTGTTTTTATGCCAGTACCATGCTAATCAATCTGTTTACTCTAGATTTGTAGTAAATTTTACAGCAGGTACAGTAGGTAGTGTAATGCCTCTAGTTTAGTTCTCTGATTAGGATTGCTTAGGTTATTGGCCTCTTACTGGAATCTGTATAAATTTTAGAATTTTTTTCCTATTTCTGTGAAGAATGTCATTGATAGTAATTGCATTGAATCTGTAAATTGCTTTTGATAGAAGTATCATTGTTCCAATTCATTAATATGGAATGTATTTATTTTGATGTCCTCTTCAATTACTTTCATCAGTGTTTTATAGTTTTCCTTGTACAGATGTTTTACTTCTTAGGTTAAATTGACTCCTAATTAATCTATATTCATTGTAGCTGTTGTAAATGGATTGCTTTCTCGATGTCTTTTTCAGATTGTTCACTGTTGCCATATATAAATGCTCCTGAGTTTTGCATGTTGATTTTGTATTACTGCAACTTTACCAAATTCATTTATAAGCTCTAACAGTTTTTTGGCAGTTTTTAAAAATTTATTTCTAAGTACAAGATTATGTCATCTGAGAACAAGAATAATTTGACTTCTTTCTTTCAGTTTGAAAACCCACTATTTCTTTCTCTTGCCTACTTGTTCTGACAAGAACTTCTGATTATATTGAATAAAAGCATTGAAAGTGAGCATCCCTGTTTTGTTTCAGGTTTTAGAGGAAATGTCTTCAATTTTTCCCCATTCAGTACAATGTTATCTGTGGGTTTGTCATATATAGTCTATTATTTTGAAGTATCTTGCTTCTACTCCCTGTTTGATGAGGGTTTTTAATCATAAAGGAATGTTGAATTTTATCCAATGCTTTTTTGGCATCTATTGAAGTATTCATGTTTTTGTTCTTGGTTCTGTTAATGTCATGTATCAGTTTTATCTATTTGTATATGTTGAACCATCCTTGCATCCCTAGGATGAATCCTGCTTGATCATGGTGAATAATCATTGTATTGCATTGTTGAATTTGATTTGCTAGTATTTCGCTGAGGATTTTTGCCTCTATGTTCATCAGTGATATTGGCTAGTAGTTTTCTTTTTTCATTGTGTCCTTGTCCAGGTTTGGTTTCTGGGTAATGCCAGCCTTGTACAATGAGTTTGTAAGTATTCCCACCTCTTCTATATTTTTGAAGAGTTTAAGGATTGAGAATTGGTATTAATTCTTTTTTACACATTTGGTAGAATTCAGCAGTAGCAGTGAAGCCATCAGATCCTGGGCTTTTTGTTTGTTTTTTGATGGGAGACTTTTTATTACAGCATTTATCTCATTACTAATTATTGATTTATTGGGGTTTTAGATTTCTTCATGTTTCAATCTTGGTAGGTTATATGTGTCCAGGAATTTACTCATATATTCTAAGTTTTCCAATTTTTTGGCAAATAGCTGTTCATTGCAGGGGCCTTTGAAAACAGTATGCTGAGAATAGATAGGTCTCAAGGACAGTATCTCCAATTGAACTTTTAATGAACTCCCGTAGGCGCCAAGAAGGCGGACAAATAAGGAAGAGCATAGAGACAAGGAACTAAGCAGAAGGTTACATCTGGGTAAAGAAAGTTTGTTTTGCATTGTGTTCTTTCTGCTGACGTGGGGTTTATGGAGTATAAATAAAGTGAGGTGGAGGCTCTGGGTGCGGCTGCCATGTTCTCTGTTTGTCTTTGTCTTTTGTGTCTGTTCATTCTCCACCACCCCCGGCACAGACCCCAATAAGTGGCGCAGCAAGCAGGGTTCGCACAGGTGAGTAGGGGAGAACAAGAAGGGGAACCCCCTGGGAGCGGGTAAAGCCCGGATATTGTTAAGGGGAACCTTCTTAAGCTTTCATTATGGGGAATTCCACCTCTCTGGCCTCAGAATATTTACGGCTGTTTCAAGGACTGTTGCTGTCTGTAGGAGTAGAAGTGAAAGAAAAAGACTTTGAAGTGATTGTTTGCCCATGTTGAACAACATTGTTACTGGTTTCAGTATCAGACTAAAGTGCAGCTGAATCGGAGAGAATGGTTACAGGTAGTAAAGCTTTGCTTAGAGCTCACCAGTTAGGGGATGCTATGCCTCCAAATTTGTGGACTTTGTGTAACTCTATCACTCAGGCATTAGAGTTACTTGAGACTGATTCAGAGTGTGGTGATATAGCCACAGGAGGAAAGGCATCTGAGGATTTGGGAAAAAATAAATCTGAAATGGAGCCCATTTATGCCAGGGTAACAGAGGATGGGGGAGTAGCAAAAGGGGAAGAGGAAGAGCCAGCTCTTCCTTCTTCTAAGGGGAATTCTGACATGCAGCGTATTATGGGAATGCTTCAACAAATATTACAGATACATTCTTCTAATTCACCTTTGCGAGCTTTCCCTGTTTCTTTTCCTTCTGCCCTGTTAGAAGAAGATTTTCCAGTGCCTCCAACCCCCCAGCTTCCTTACCTTTGTCTGGCAAAGTTTTCTCAGTGCCTTTCCCACCATTGGGGGAGGGAGAAAAGGAAAAGATAAGAAAATTTAAGGAGCTGGATCTGTTTCCAATTATTCATGCTTCTTTTGCTCCTAATGCTCAGTTTCCAAATGGTGGCAATAATGTACAATTTAATGCCTTACAATTTAAATTTTTGAAAGAAATGAAAGCTGCCATTTCTAACTATAGACCTCAATCTCCTTTTATCCTTGGTCTTCTTGATGCTTTTTAACCAGAAAATTTGATAATTCCTATAGACTGGGAGACTTTGGGGAAGGCTTTTCTTGATCGTTTTCAGTGGTTACAATTGCACAGCTGGTGGATGGACAAGGCGCATGTACAGGCTAGAAAAAAAAAAATGCTATGTGTGATCCCCCAGGACCCACTGAGGAACAACTCACAGGCACGGGCCAATATGCTACTCTTAATGCTCAGGCTGGCCTAGATGATGTCGCCCTTACTCAAATCAAGACTTTGTTTTTAAGGGCCTGGAATAAGGTAGAGGTAACAGGAAAATCTTCCCTTTCCTTTGTGAAGATTTTACAGGGCACGAATGGACCATATTTAGATTTCGTAGCCCATCTTCAGGATGCTGTCTTGAAAACTGTGGGTGTTGGCTCTGCTTCAAAAATTTTGTTACAAACATTGTCTTTTAAAAATGCTAATGCTGACTGTCAAAAATTGTTAAGACCGTTAAAGGCCAGTGGGGCCAATTTAGATAAATATATTAAAACTTGTGCTAGTGTTGGAGGGGCTATTTATAACGCTCAATTATTTGCTGGAGCTTTGTCTAAAGCCTTAAAAGGAAATAACAAACAAAGTGTTTGCCTTCAGTGTGGTAAACCTGGACATTTCAAAAAAGAATGTTGTAAAAAATTGAACACTTTTATCCCTCAAGGCAGAAAGCTGCCTTCAGAGGTGTACAAACGTTGTGGTAAAGGTCGACATTGAACAGATAAATGTCATTCCAAAACTGATAAAAGTGGAAATTTACTGTCTCCTCTCCTGGGAAACGGGAGTCGGGGCCCACAGGCTTGGGGCACCAACAATTACAATACAAGTCTACTACAATACCCAGTGAGCAATGGCCTACAACATCAAGGAATGAATTCAAGTCCTCCTTAAGGATCCCACACCTTACCCCAGTTTCTCAGCTTTATGCGGCAACTAAGCAGAGCGCCGTTGCTGACTTAGCTATTACTCAGCCTTATACTTTGTTTCCTAATAGAGGAGTATATAAATTAGCCATTAGAGTGTGTGGCCCTTTGCCAAAAGGACATGTAGGACTTTTGTTAGGTCAAAACAACAGTGCTATACAGGGGTTAATGGTGATTCCAAGAATAATTGATCCTGATGTTACTAATAAAATTCTTATTATGATACAAGTCTCACAATTTATACGCCTAGAGGCAGGGGAGTGTATTGCACAATTACTTTTATTGCCTTTCTTTTTTTTCCGTTCCTATCTAGAGAGGTATCTCGACAGGGAGGGTTTAGTAGCACAGGGAAAACTGTTTTTTGAGAAACTTTAGTTTCTAATCAAAAGCCCTTATGTTCATTACACATTAATAAAATAGGTTTTAAAGGGTTAATTGATACGGGGGTGGATGTGTCAATCATTTGTTTAAATTAGTGGCCTATACAATGAGAAAAAAGACAAGTTTCAGTTATACTCACTGGCTTGGGTGCTGCTTCTGTGGTTTATGAAAACGTAGAACCTTTAACCTGTGTCGGTCCTAAAGGTCAACAAGGTCAAGTGTTTTTTTATATTGTTCCTATCAATATTAATCTTTGGAGACAAGATCTTTCACAACAGTTTGGTGCTTTTTTAAACATTCCTCATATTTCCTCAGCTGCCAAAAATATGACGTTCAAAATGGGCTACAATCCTTTAAACTCATAGCCACTGCTCCAGTTTAGGTAAAACAGTGGCCATTATCTAAAGAAAAACTTAGGGCTTTAAAAAAGTAAGTCAAAAAACAATTGGCTGAGGGGAATATAAAGCCAAGTACTTCTGCATGGAATTCCCTTGTCTTTGTCTTTGTCTTGAAAAAAAATAAAAATAAATAAATAAATAAATAATAAAAATAAAAAAATAAAAAATGGCATTTATTAACTAATCTTAAAACTATAAATGTTTACATTCAACCTCCTAGGAGAAGTTTACAGCCTGGTCTTCCTAATCCTGCCCTTATCCCACAAAGTTAAAAATTAATGGTCATAAATCTCAAAAATTGTTTTTTCTCTATTCCATTACAACCTCAAGATTATAAAAAGTTTGCCTTTACTATTCCTAAATATAATAATAAACAGCCCATTCAAAAATATCAGTAGAAGCTTCTTCCCCAGGGTATACTTAATAATCCTACTTTATGTCAAAAATTCGTACATAAGACTTTAAATCCTGTAAAAAATCAGTTTCCAACTGTGTTAATTTATCATTATATAGATCTTCTCTATCCCTGTTTTTAATAATTCTCAGCCACTTTCTCAATATCAATGGAAAGTTTTACCTCAAGATATGTTAAACAGCCCTACCTTGTGTCAAGAATTTGTCCTTTTGCATCATTACAAACTCGGCTTTCTTTCTACTCACTTAATATTGCCCCAGAAAAAATTTAAGTAGATTTTCCTATTCAATATTTAGGTTATACCTTAAGAGCATGAAATATTCGACCCCAAAAAACTCAAATTCGACGTGATCATTTAAAAACATTAAATGACCTTCAAAAGATGCGTCCTGTTTTAGGAATACTAACATATCAGCTACAACATCTTTTTTCTATTCTAGAAGGAGACAGTCACTTGGACAGCTCACGCCATTTAACTCCTTTGGCTTTACAGGAACTCCAGCTTGTAGAAGAGCAACTTCAAAAGGCCTATTTACATTATATCCTTCCCGACGTTCCCCTTTCCTTTTGTTTATTTCATACTTTACATTCTCCCACAGGAATGATTCATCAAACTAATCGGCCGCTAGAATGGATCTTTTTGTCCAGCTGTCAACAACTTTGGGGAGGAGATCCTTCCTTAATTATTTCTCAATTCACTCATAGTCAGATCACTTATCTTCTTGCAACTTCTGATTCTTGGCAAGTTGCTTGCGCTTCATTTGTTGGACAATTTTCTACCCAATATCCTAAGTCTCTGATCTTTTCATTTTTTAGGCAACATTCTGTGTTGCCTTTCTCACCAATTTCTGTATTTCCTGTTCAAGGTCCTACCTTTTTTACTGATGCTAGTAGCAATGGTAAGGCTAGATATTGGAGTGTTCATCAATCTCGAGTTACAGTTTATCCTTATCCCTCAGTGCAACAGGGAGAATTGTTTGCTATTCTCATGGTCTTACTTGATTTCCCTACTACTAGTTGTAATATTGTTAGTGATTCTCAATACGCCGTTTATGTTACTTCTTATGTTTCTCAGGCCACTTTACCTCTTTGTGCTACTTCTTCTCTTCAAAAACTCTTTTCTTTGTTATCCTCTACTTTGAGCCAACGTCAAGCTCCTTTATTCATCACTCATCTTCGTTCTCATTCTCAACTTCTGGACCATTAGTTCATGGTAATACTCAGATTGATTCGCTTTTAATTGGCCACCTGCAGGCTGCAGAACAAGAACATACTCTACATCACACTAATAGTTCTGGCCTTCAACGACGGTTTCATTTAACTCGTAAACAAGCTCGTTCTCTTATTCGAGCTTGTCCTTCCTGTGGTCCTTTGAGCATTCCATCCTTCCATCCTGGGGTTAATCCACGAGGTACTCAAGTTAATCAGATTTGGCAAATGGATGTCACACATGTCCCTTCTTTTGGACGATTAAAGTATGTTCATCATACCATTGATACCTTTTCTCATTTTCAATGGGCCACTCCGTTGCCATCTGAGAAAGCTGATTCTGTTATTACACATCTCTTAGCTTGTTTCGCTATCATGGGCATTCCTCTTATACTTAAAACTGATAATGCCCCTGCCTATGTCTCTCGTAAATTACAAGTTTTCTTACAGCAATACAATATTCAACATATCACCAGTATCCCGGGCAACAGTCAAGGTCAAGCCATCATTGAGCGTGCAAATTTAACTTTAAAAACTCAACTGCAAAAACAAAAAGGGGGAAATGAGTCCCCCAGAAACCAGATTCTGAAGGTTCTTTTTACCTTAAATTTTTTGAATCAATGGAGACAATTGCAAGACTCCGCTGCCGTAACCCATCTTTCCTCACCTTCCTCGGTGATAGTCCCTGCTGACAATTTAAGGGTTTGGTATCCTAATGAAGAAGGTAAGTATGTTCAAGGGCAAGTTCTAAAACAGGGACGGGGCTATGCTCTTGTCCTTACAGGGAGCAGACCTGAGTGGTTTCCTACAAGACAATTGAAACCCTGTTGAAAAGAAAACTGGATTCAGCATGCATTTCTTCCTTTGTTGGATGTGCCTCGGCGGGGGACTTATTTCCCTTAGTGAGGCTTTGTATGAATATTGGACTTATATTCCCTTTCCACCCTTGTATCAGGGAGTCACCTGGGGGGAGGCGGAAATTAAGGTTTTCACCAATGACACTACTTGGATGCTGTCCCCCTATATAGACAAGGACAACATAGAACGGGAAACGGGAATCATAAACAACACATACCAATTTGGAGTGGAAGGACTTCCAATATGCATGGGAAACAGTCCTCATTGTCTCCGAAAATCACATGAAGCCTGGGTTGTTCGCTATAATCATAGTCATGTGGCTGCTAATACTGTTATTATTGTAACTAGAAGCTTTCAGTATAATCATACTGTATATAGTAATGAGACTATTCCTAGTTCTTTACCTTTTTGTCCTAACCCAGAGGTTTCCCCTAATATTGAGGTGCTGGAGTGGCAACAATGTCGGGGAACTAAACCCCGGATTTTATTAGAATACAACGAGATGCAAATAACTGATTGGAGTGTGTACGGTGATTTTCAAACAAAATTTAGTCACATACCTTTGAAATGGCACCGGGTAAATAAAAGTATTGCCGCTAATGGTAATGAAACCTTGGTATGGCGTGAAGGAGGCCTGTCGCCACCTATGCCTCATCTTAGACACTCTTTACAAATACAGAGTCATCTTTGGAAGTTGTTAGCTGCAGGCAATGCCATTAGCACTTTTGTGGGGAATATGTCCCTTAATCTTTCTAACCTGAATAACTCCTTTCATATTCAGTTATATTGGAATACCTCCCGATATATTATTGCTTGTGTCCGCAAGCCCTACCTATTATTAGCGGGGAATTTGACATGGGATAATGATATGGGGATTGTTAATTGTACAGATACGTGTACATTTTTGTCTTGCCTCAATCATTCATGGTGGCACAACTTTACTGGGGATATTTATATCCTCAGGGCTCGCAAAGAAATTTGGCTACCTGTTAACCTTACGCGACCGTAGGGGGCATCACCTCTTGAGACTTATATTTGGACTTCTATCCAGCGAACCCGCCGTGCCCTTCGACTTATAATTGCCTCGGTGATGAGCCTTGTCGCCATCGCCTCCACTGCGGCCATAGCAGGGCTCGCTCTACATCAAAGCATACAAAATGCTGAATTTGTGCAGCAATGGCGTGAACAATCTCACCGGTTATGGCTTCAACAACGAAACATTGATTCTCAACTTGCTGAAAGATTGGACAACATGGAGCAAGCATTGATATGACTTGGAGATCAGCTCACTGTCCTCAGTACTTGGATAACATTGCAATGTGATTGGAACTCCACTCAATTTTGTGTAATGCCTGTGCCTTTTAATATCTCTCAGAATTGGACCGAAATCCAAAAACTATTAGTAGACCATAAAAATATTAGTTTAGACATCCAAGAGCTTACTCAAAACATTTCCGAAGCTTTTTGACAACAATTACATGTATTGTCCAGAACCGCAACCCTGCAGGAGCTGGGTCAATGCCTTGCTGCCCTTAACCCATGGACCTAGATGAAAACATGGATTTCTACAATCTCTAGAAGTATATTGCTTTGGGCACTCGGATTGGGTCTACTTCTCTTGGTGATTCAATGCTCCCTCCGTCGCCTCCAAAAACAAAAGAAAACACAGGAACAAATATGGGCTACCTTTTTAGGATTGAGACAAAACAAAAAGGGGGAAATGCAGGGGCCTTTGAAAACAGTATGCTGAGAATAGATAGGGCTCAAGGACAGTATCTCCAATTGAACTTTTAATGAACTCCCGTAGGCGCCAAGAAGGCGGACAAATAAGGAAGAGCATAGAGATAAGGAACTAAGCAGAAGGTTACATCTGGGTAAAGAAAGTTTGTTTTGCATTGTGTTCTTTCTGCTGACGTGGGGTTTATGGAGTATAAATAAAGTGAGGCGGAGGCTCTGGGTGTGGCCGCCATGTTCTCTGTTTGTCTTTGTCTTTTGTGTCTGTTCATTCTCCACCACCCCCGGCAAGGACCTCAATAGTTCATAATATTTTTTAATGATTTAGTGTATTTCTATGGTCTCAGTTGTTATTTGTCCCCCTGATGCTGTTTATCTGAGCCTTTTCTCTTTCTATTCTCAATCTAGCTAAAGGTTCACTGATTTTTTTTATCTTTTTGAAAATCAAATTTTGTTCCATCGATCTTCTGTACTTTAAAAAAAAGTCTCAATTTTATTAAATTCTGCTCTGATCTTTATTATTTCTTTCCTTCTACTAATTTTGGGTTCAGTTTATTCTTGCTTTTGTGGTTTATTGAGGTGTATCATTAGGTTTATTTCTTGAAGTCTTTCTACTATTTTGATATACATGTTTATTGCTACAAAATTCCTTCTTAGTACTGGAATCTATAGATTTGGATATGCTGTATTTTCATTTTCACTTGTTTCAATAAATTTTTAAAATTTTGTTAATTTCTTCATTGATCTATTGGTAATTCATGAGCAGGTCTAATTTCCATGTGTTTGTGGTATTTCTGAGGTTCTCTTGTTATTGATCTGTAGTTTTATTCCATTCTGGTCAGAAAAGGTACTTGATATAATTTCTATATTTTTGAATTTCTTCAGACTTATTTTGTGGACTAAGATACCTTTTCTGAAGAATGTTCCATGAGCTGAAGAAAAGAATGTGTATTCTGCAGTAGTTGGGAGAAATGTTCTGAAAATGTCAGTTAGGTCTATTAGATGTATTGTATAGTTTAGCTCTGACATTTCTTTATTATTTTCTATCTGGATGATCTGTCCATTACTAAGAGTGTGGTGTTAAAGTCCCCTACTACCTCATACTGAAGTCTGCCTTTCCCCTCAGACTTTTTAATGTTTGTTTTTTATACTTGGATGCTTCAATTTTTAGTCTGTAAATACTTATGATTGTTTTATCTTCTTACTGAATTGACCCTTTTGTTACTATATAGTGAAATTCTTTGTCTTTTTGTACCATTTTAGATTTGTAGTCTATTTTATCTTGTATTAGTATAGCCACTCCTGCTCTTTTTTGATTTCCAGTTGCATGGAATATCTTTTTCCAATCCTTCACTTTCAGTCTGTGTGTCCAGGTAAAGTGGATATCTTATAGAAAGTGTATGGATGGGTCTTATTTATTTATCCATTCAGCCACTGTATGCCTTTTAATTGGAAAATTGAGTCCATTTATATAAAGTGTTATTGCTGCTGGGCGCAGTGGCTCAAGCCTGTAATCCCAGCACTTTGGGAGGCCGAGTCAGGCGGATCATGAGGTCAGGAGATTGAGACCATCCTGGCTAACCCGGTGAAACCCCGTCTCTACTAAAAAATACAAAAAAACTAGCCGGGCGAGGTGGCAGGCGCCTGTAGTCCCAGCTACTCGGGAGGCTGAGGCAGGAGAATGGCGTAAACCCGGGAGGCAGAGCTTGCCGTGAACTGAGATCCGGCCACTGCACTTCAGCCTGGGCGACAGAGCGAGACTCCGTCTCAAAAAAAAAAAAAAAAAAGAAAAGAAAAAAAAGTGTTATTACTGATAAGTAAAAACTTAACTACTGCCATTTCTCTGCTTGTTTCCTGGTTGTTTCGTAACTTATCTCTTCCTTTCTCCTTTCTTATCCTCTTCCTTCATGGCTAAGTGAGTTTGTCTGGAAGTATGTTTTAATCTGTTGCATTTTATCTTTAGCAAAACTGTTACAGGTTTCTGCATGTGGTTACCATGAGGCTTGCCAAAACAATCTTATAGATATAATGTTATTTTAAAGAGATGACAACTTAAATCAAAAATAGAAGAGTAGAAACAAAGGGAAAATGACAAAAAAGTCTACAGTTTAACTCCATCTCTCCTACATTTTACTTTTATATTCAACTTACATATTTTTATATTACCTATCTCTTAATAGGTTGTTGTATCTATTATTGTTTTGATAGATTTATCTTTGGGTTATGAGTGTATTGCACACCACCATTACAATAGTAGAGTATTATGGGTTTGTCCAGTTACTTAATTTTACCAGTGGGTTTTATAACTTTAAATGTTCTGTATGTTTTTTGTTTATTATTTTATTTTTGCACATTGGTGTCGTATTAGTCCATTTTCACAATGCTATAATGAACTACCTGAGACTGGGTAATTTATAAAGAAAATAGGTTTAATTGACTCACAGTTCCATATGGCTGGGGAGACCATGGGAAACTTACAATCATGGCAGAAGGCTATGGGGAAGCAAGATATGTCTTACGCATGGTGGCAGGACATGGGAGAGTGGGGAAATGCCACACTTTTAAACCTTCAGATCTTGTGAGAAATTACTATCATGAGGACAGCATGGGGGAACCAGTTCCATGATCTGATCACCTCCCACCAGGTCCCTCTCTCAACAAGATAAGTGGGGATTACAGTTCGACATGATTTTTTTTTTTTTTTTTTTTTTGAGACAGAGTTTCTCTCTTGTTGCCCAGGGTGGAAAGCAATGGCACGATCAGCTCACTGCAACCTCCACCTCCTGGGTTCAAGCGATTCTCCTGCCTCAGCCTCCCAAGTAGCTGGGATTACAAGTGCCCACCACTACACCCAGCTAATTTTTGTATTTTTCATAGAGATGGGGTTGTGCTATGTTGGCCAGGCTGGTCTCGAGTTCCTGACTTCAGGTGATCCTCCTGCCTTGGCTTCCCAAAGTGCTGGGATTACAGGCATGAGACACTGCGCCTGGCCTCGACATGAAATTTGAGTGGGCATACACAGCCAAACCATATCAGGTGTTTTACTCTTTCAGCTTAAAGAACTCTGGGTAGTATTTCTTGTAAGACAGCTCTGATGGTGGTGAATTCTCTCAGCTTTTGTTTGTCTGAGAAAGACTTTATCTCTCCTTCATATTTGAAGGATAACTTTTCTGGATATATATTCTTGAATGATAGTAGTTTTCTTTCAGCACTTCAAAAATGTCATTTCACTTTCCCCTTGCCTGTATGGCTTCCTTTGAGAAGTCTGTTGCCAGACAAACTGGAACTCCTTTTCGTTATCTGCTTATTTTCTCATGCTGTTTTTAGGATTCTCTCTTGTCTTGAACCTTTGAAAATATGATTATTACATACCTTGGGATTGTCTTGTTTGGGAATCTGTTTGGTGTTCTCTGACTTTCCTGTACCTGAATATTTTATCTTTCTCAAGTTGAAAACTTTTTTGTTATTTTTTATTTAAATAAACATTCTACCCCTACCTCTTAATCAATTCCCTCTTGACCATTAATAATTCTTAGATTTAATTCTTTAAGGTAATTTCTATATCTTGTAGGAGGTCTTCATTCACTTTTACTTTTTTTCTCTCTCTCTTTTGACTGTATTTTCAAGTAGCCTGTCTTCAATTTTACTGATTCTTTTCTCTGCTTGATTCCTTCTGCTGATGAGAGCCTCTAGTGAATTTTTTAGTTCAGCAAATGTGTTTCTCAGTTCCAAGGATTTCTGTTTGATTTTTAAAATTATTTTAATATCTCTGGTTAGTTTCTCTGATAAATTTCTGAACTACTTTTCTGTGTTATTTTGGAGATCACTGCATTTCCTTAAAACTACTACTTTGAATTCATGGTCAGAGAGCTCACACATAGCCATATCAATAAGGTCAGTTATTGGGTTTTTGCTTTGCCCATTTGGAGAGATTATGGTTTCCTGTTTGCTGTTGTTTCTTGTGCATATTGTCTATGTCTTTGTATTAAATGATTTATTCTAGTCTTCTCTGTCTGAGTTGTTTTGCTTTTTATTGGATATGTTTTTCATAGAGATCCCCTTATCTCTTGGTCATTGCCCCACCTCCAGCCAGATCCTTAAGTCCAGGTTTGCTTTGCTTCTGGTAAGTGATTTGAACATTAACCTTTCCGAATGGGGAAGGATTGTAAATAGCATGTACCAGCAGTGTTAAAAGGCTGGTGAGGGGGTTGCTCCTGGGGACCTATGAAACAAACTTCCTACAGTATGGTGCTGCTAAACAGCCACTCTGATTTGGCATCTCCTTTGGCTGAGTTACAAAGCAGAGTTTCCAGGATTGGGGATGGTAGTTCTGCCTCCCCACTTTTTCTCTGCCTGTTTTCAGGGATATTTCTCCTTTCTGGTACCAGAGATGTTTCTTATGGATTAAGGCAAGGACAAATATTCTGCCAGGGAATTCAAGAAGGTGACAAAGTTGTTGTCTACCTCGATGTCACTGTTTTCAGGGTGAGAGCAATGAATTGGGGCAAAATTCTCTGTACACCTGGTACTGGGCAGAATGGGAAGGAGGGGTGTCATGGATGTGGAAGTTTGGTTCTTATACAATCATCTCTATGTTTTTTCACTTCTCTGTGGCCCCAGGAATTGTCTTATGTTTATGTTTGAGTTTGGGGATATTTCAAATAATAATCTCAGCACTGTATATTTGTTTTTTGTTTTCTGGGGTTATTGATGGGGGGATCCAGCTGGCTTCTATGCTGCCATTTTGGAACTGGAAGTCCCTTCATTTTTAATTGCTCTAGAATGACAGAAAACCCTTAGGAGAGAGAGGGAAGAGAAAGATGGCAGAGTAGAAAGCTCCACCAATCACCCCCACACCATCACAAGGACAAAAAGTTAACAGCTATCTACATAGAAAAAAACAAACAAACAACTTCATAAGTACCAAAAATCAGGTGACCACTCATAAAAATAGTCCTGAATCACCGATGCCACCCCTTTCCAACACCCAGCAGTGGCAGCATGGTGCAGAGTGTCTCTGGGCCCTGGGGGAGAGAGAACACAGCAATTGTGTGGCACTCAACTCTATGCTGTCCAGTTAGAGCAGAAAGAAAACCCAGACCAAACTCAGCTGATGCCTACCCACAGAGGGAGCATTTTAACCGGCCCTAGCCATAGGGGAATCACCTATCCCAGTGGTCGAAACATGAGTGCCTGCAAATCTTGCTACTGAGGTCTACAGTATTCTGAATCTCCAAGTAAACTTGAAAGGCAGTCTAGGCCATAAGGACTGTAACACTTAGGTGAGTCCTAGGGCTGAACTAGGCCCAGAGACAGTAGACTGAGGTGGCATGCAACATACTGAGAAACCAACTGGGGCAGCCAAGGGAGTACTGGTATCACCCCTCGCCTAACCTCAGGCTGCACAGCTTGTGGCTCCAAATCTTCCACTTGAGGAGAGGAGAGAGAAGAGTGAGGAGGACTTTGTCTTGCATCTAGGGTACCAGCTCAGCCACAGCAGAATAGGGCACCAGTCAAAGTCACCAGGTCCTTGTTCCAGGCACTGGATCCCAGACAACACTTCTAGATACACATTGGGCCAGAAGAGAACCTGCTGCCTTGAAAGAAAGGACCCATTCCTGGCTGCATGCATTACCTGATAACTGAAGAGCCTTTGGGCCCTGAAAAACCAGCAGCAATAACCAGGTCCTACATCAAAGGCCTTGAGTGAGCCTCTGAAACTTTCTGGCTTCAGGTGAGACTCAGTACATTACCAGCTGTGGTGGCTACAGAAGAAAACGTCTGCTTGAGAAAAGCAGAGGGAACGGTAAAGGAGACATTATCTTGCAACTAGGTACCAGCACAACCTCAGGGGGCTAGACTATCAGGAGGAATCTTGGCCAGGACTTGACTCTTGAATGGCATTTCTGGACCTGCCCTGGGCCAGAGGGGAGTCCATTGCCCTGAAATGTGAGTCCTGGACCAGGCAGTGTTCATGAAAAGCTAACTTAGGAGACTTTGGGTCTCATGGGAAAAAGTGGCAGTAGTCTGGCCATACTCTTTGGGCCTAGGGTGGTGGCGGCTATGGGGTGAGGCTCCTCTGACACTAGAAAGGGGAAGGAAGAGTGGAAAATACTGCATCTTGTGGTTTGAGTGCTAGCTCAGCCACAAGACAATAGAATGCCAGGTAAACTTCTAAGGTTTTTGACAACTCCCTAACTCCGGGATGGTGCTTCGGGACCCACCCATGACCCGGGGGAAGCTCACTGCCCTGAAGGGAAGGGCACAGGACTGGCTGGCTTTGCCACCTGCTGAATGTAAAGCCCCAGGACCTTGAGTGAACATAGGCAGTAGCCAGGAACACAGGCAGTAGCCAGGAACTGGTCTTGGGGGAGATCCAGTTCTGTACTGGTTTCAGGTCTGACCTAACTCAGTCATAGTGATGATGGCCACAGGGGTGCTTGTGTCACTCCACCCCGAGCTTTAGATGCCTCTGAACAGAGAGAGAGAGAATGAGAGAGAGAGAGAGACTTTATATGTCTGGGGAAAAGTAAGGGAAGAGAAAAAGAATCTCTGCCTGGTAATCCAGAGAATTCTCCTGGATCTTGTCCGAGACTATCAAGGCAGTACCTCTGCAAGAATCACAGTGTTGCTGAGCTTGGGGTGCTCCTAAAACAGAGACAGCTTAGATCACAACACTTAAGTCCTTTTGAATATCTAAAAAGCCTCCCCCCAAAAAGCAGCTAAATATAAGCCCAAACAGTGAAGACTACAATAAACACCTAACCCCTCAATGCCCAGATACTGAAGAACATCTGCTAGCATCAACACCATCCAGGAAAATATAACCTTACCAAACAAACTAAAGAAGGCACCAGGAACCAATCTTGGAGAAACAGAGATATATGACTTTTCAGAGAGAGAATTCAAAATAGCTGTGTTAAGGAAATTCAAAGAAACTCAAGATAACACAGAGAAAGAATTTAGAATTCTATCATATAAATTTAACAAAAAGACTGAAATAATTAAAAAGAATCAAGCAGAAATTCTGGAGCTGAAAAGTGCAATAGGCATACAGAAGAATGTGTCAGAGTCCTTTAATAGCAGAATTGATCAAATAGAAGAAAGAATTAGTGAATTTGAAGACAGGCTGATATTGAAAATACACAGTCAGAGAAGACAAAAGAAAAAAGAATAAAAAACAATGAAGCTTGCCTATGGCATCTAGAAATTCATCTAAAAAGGGTAAATTTAAGAGTTATTCACCTTCAAGAGGAGGTAGAGAAAGAGATGGGGTAGAAAGGTTATTCAAAGGGATAATAACAAAAAACTTCCCAAACCTAGAGAAAGATATCAATATCTAACTACAAGAAGATTACAGAACATCAAGCAGATTTAATCCAAAGAAGACTACCTTGAGGTGTTTGATAATCAAATTCCCAAAGGTCAAAGATTAAAAAAATAAGGATCCCAAAAACAGCAACAGAAAATAAAGAAATAACATACAATGGAGGTTGCAGAATACACATTTTTTCCTCAGAATGGATCATTCTCAAGGATAAACTGTATGTTAGGTCACAAAACAAATCTTAAAACATTCAAAAAATTGAAATAATATTAAGCATTTTCTCTGATCACAATTGAATACAACTAGAAATTAATGAGAAGAATTTTGGAAACTATACAAATACACAGAAATTAAATGATATATTCCTCAATGATCAGTGGGTCAATAAAAAAATTAAGAAGGAAATTGAAAAATTTTTGAAACAAATGATAATGGAAAGACAACATACCAAAACCAAAGGGATACAGCAAAATCAGTACTAACAGGGAAGTTTATAGTTATAACTGCCTACATCAAAAAAGAGGAAATTTTTAAAATAAACAATCTAACAATGCACTTTACAGAACTAGAAAAACAAGACCAAACCAAACCCAAAATAAATAGAAGAAAAGAAATAATAAAGATCAGAGTAGAAATAAATGAAGTGAAAAAAATACCAAAGATCAATGAAATAAAAAGTTGTTTTTGTAAAAAGTTAAACAAAAATGACAACCTTTAGCCAGACTAAGGGGAAAAAAATGACTATCCAAATAAATAAAATCAGAAATGAAAAATGAGACATTAAAACTGATAATGCAGAAATTCAAAGGATCATTAGTGGCTACTATGTGCAACTATATGCCAATAAATTAGAAACTCTAGAAGAAATGAACGAATTCTTAGATACATACAGTCTACCAAAATTGAACAAGGAAGAAATTCAAATCCTAAACAGACAAATAGCAAGTAACAAGATAAAGGCTGCGATAAAAAGTCTCCCAGAAAAGAAAAGCTTGAGACCTGATGGTTTCACTGCTGAATTCTACCAAAAACTTAAAAAAGAATTAATACCAATCCTACTCAAACTATTCAAAAATATAGAGGAGGAGGGAATACTTCTAAACTCATTCTATAAGGTCAGTATTACCTTGAAACCAAAACCAGACAAAGACACATTGCAAAAAGGAAACTATAGTCCAGTATCTCTGATGAACATTGATGCAAAAATCCTCAACAAAATACTAGCAAACAAAATACAACAGCACATTAAAAGTGTCATACATCATGACTAAGCGGAATTCATCCCGGGGAGGCAAGGATGGTTCAATATACATAAATCAATCAATGTGTACATTATGTGAATAAAATGAAGGATAAAAATTATACAGTAAAATGATAAAACCATTTCAAGTGATGCTGAAAAAACATTTGATAAAATTCAACATCCCTTTATGTTAAAAATCCTTAAAAAATTGGAGATAGAAGAAACCTCAATTTAATAACAGCCATATATGACAAACCCACAGCTAATATTATACGGAAGGAGGATAAACTGAAAGCCTTTCCTCTAAGACCTTGAACATGACAAGGGTACTCAGTTTCACCACTGTTATTAAACATAGTACTGGGAGTTCAAGCTAGAGCAATCAGACAAGAGAAAGATATAAAGAGCATCCAAACTGGAAAGGAAGAAGTCAAATTATTCTAGTTGACAAATGATATGATACTGTATTTGGAAAAACTTAAAGAGTCCAGAGAAAAACTATTAGAACTGATAAACAAATTTAGTAAAGCTGCAGGATACAAACTCAACATACAAAAATACATATGCCAACAGTGAACAATCAGAAAAAAACAATAAAAAAAAATCCCATTTACAATAGCCAATTTATAATTGTATAATGGCTATTGTAAGCCAAATAATCCCGTTTCTAATAGTTCAAGATCTTACACATAAAATTAAAAAACTAAGAATTATCTTAATCAAGGAAGTGAAAGACCTCTATAATGAAAATTATAAAACACCGATAAAAGAAATTGAAGAGGACACTAAAAAATTTTTTAAAAATCCTCTGTTTGTGGATTGGAAGAATCATTATGCAAAGCAATCTACAGATTCAATGTAATCCTAATCAAATACCAATGAAATTATTCACAGAATTAGAAAAAAAACTAAAATTCATATTAAACCACTGAAGACCCAGAATAGCTAAATCTATTCTCAGCAAAAAAGAACAAAACCGCAGTAACCACATTACCTAACTTCAAATTGTACTATAGAATTATAGTAACCAAAAGAGCATGGTACTACCATAAAAACAGACATATAGATTAATGGAAGAGAATAGAGAACCCAGAAACAATTGCATACATCTACAGTAAATCCATTTTCCACAAGGATGCCCAGAACATATATTTGAGCAAGAACAACCTCCTCAATAAATGATGCTGGGAAAACTGGATATCCATATGTAGAAGAATGAATCTAGACTCCTATCTCTCATCACAGACAATAATCAAATCAAAATAGGTTAAATACTTAAATCTAAGACCTCAAACTATAAAAATACTAAAACAAAACATTGTGGAAACTCTCCAGGACATCAGAGTGTGCAAGGATTTCTTGAGTAATACCCAACAAGCATAGACAACCAATGCAAAAATGGAAAAATAAGATCACATCAATTTAAAAAGTGTCTGCCAGCAAAGGAAACAATCAACAAAGTGAAGAGAACCCAGAATGGGAGAGAATATTTGCAAACTATCCATATAATGAGGGATTAATAACCAGCATATGTAAGGAGCTGAAAAACCAGGAAAAATACTCTAACTCCTATTAAAAATGGGCAAAAAATCTGAATAGACATTTCTCAAAAGAAGATGTACAATTAGCGAGCAGGCATATGAAAAGGTGTTCAACATAATTGATCATCAGAGAAATGCAAGTTAAACTGCAATGAGACATCATCTCACCCCAGTTAAAATGGCTTATATTTAAAAGACAAGCAATAACAAATGCTGGCAAGGCTATGGAGAAAAGCAAATTTTCATCACTGTTGGTGGGAATATAAATTAGTACAACCACCATGGAAAACAGTTTGAAGTTTCCTCAACAAATTAAAAATAGAGCTACCATATGATCCAGCAATCCCACTAGTGGGCCTATACCCAAAAGAAAAGAAATCAGTATTTCAAAGAGACATTTGCACTCCCATGTTTGTTGCAGCACTATTTACAATAGTTAAGATTTAGAAGCAACCTAAGTGTCCATCAACAGATGAATAGAGAAAATATGGTACATATACAGAATGGAGTACTATTCAGCCATAAAAAGAAATGAGATCTAATCATTTGCAACAGCATAGATGGAATTGGAGATCATTATGTTAAGTGAAACAAGCCGGGCACAGAAAAACAAGCACTGCATATTCTCACTTATTTGTTGTATCTTAAAATCTAAACACTTGAACTCATGGACATGGAGAGTAGAAGGATGGTTGTCAGAGGCTGGGAAGGGTAGCAAGGGGCTGGTTAAGTGGGTGGGGATGGCTAACAGGTACAAAAAAATGGTTAGAAAGAATGAATAAGACCTCCTATTTGATAGTACAATAGGGTGACTACAGTCAATAATAACTCAACTGTACATCTTAAAATAACTTAAAGAGTATAATCAGATTGTTTGTAACTCAAAGGATAGATGCTTGAGGGGATAGCTACCCCATTCCCCATGATGTGTGTATTTCATATTACATGCCTATATCAAAGTATCGCATGTACTCCATAAATATATACCTACTGTGTACCCACAGAAGTTTAAAAAATAAAAAAGGAAAAAAATGTAAATAAATAACCAAACTCTTGGAAAAACCATAAAGATTTATGCTTGATCCAGAGCATAAAAAAATGAAGAGAAAAAGGATAAAAAGAGTAACAATATAAGGAAAAATAAAATTACCTGGCTCCTTCCCACTTTCTGTGGTATATTTCATACTTATAACCCCCAATGAATCATGCCTTGCAGTATTATAACCCTCATGACATTGCCTCCCAACTTGACCCTATACCTGACTATAAGATTTATTTGCTGTTTAGGACATCAGCAAATGTGATGCAAGCAGAAGCATGTTATGTGCTTGGGAATTAGGACTTACTCTCTTAGAATACTGACACTACCATGTAAAGCAACTCTGACTGGGGATACATAAGCAGCCAAGAGCCAGGGACCAAGCATCAGATATGAGAGTAAGACCATCTTAGGTCATTGGCTCCAATCAAGCCACCAGATGATTGCTATCTACACACAATCAACAGAAAATCATTTAGCTGAGCCCAGCCCAAATTGCAGAATTGTTACCAAACATGGTTGCTGTTTCCAGATATTGATTGTGCATAATATATAATAATAAATAACTAAAACATCTATCCAACTTTACCTTCTACGATTTTGCCTTTCCTCACTTCATCTTTGACTAAGGTTTTCTTGCTCTTCATTGAACATGACAGCACATTTTTGTTTTAAGTTCTGTAACTGGGGGTTATCTCTATCTGGGAAGCCTGGATCCTTACATGATTCACTTTTTGCATTCAATAGTAATCAAAGGCCACCTATTGAAGGAAGCCTTAACACCACATCTAATATACTCCCATATGCTTTCTCTCCATTTTTTTTTTTAACTTCATTTTTCTTGAGAACTTATTTTGAAAACATAGGATGTATTCCTTGGATTTCTCAATCATTTTATGTCTCCTCCACTGAAAGTTCCAAGAGGAAAAAGACCATGTCTATCTTGTTTATCACTCTACTGTCTATGGCTAGAATGCTTCTGGCATATGATAGGCATCTCAGTGATGTCTTTTAAATTAATTAATTAATAAATAAAACATAATTTATTAAGAAGAGATTTTGGCAGAACCAGAAGGAATGAGAAGTTCATATTCAGAGCAAAGACTAGAAGAGTTCTTAATTGGGAAATACACTTCTAATAATTTTTATGTAAATGCAGTAAAATTTTTTTATTGCCTTCCATTTTATCTTTTGATTTTTTTATTTGATATATTGGCTTTTTAACCTGTTGCTCAGTGCAGAGCCTTTACAGTGAATTTATAATACTTTATTTAATTCTAGTGGGATATTTAGCTGCTTGGTTGCTATAATTTACAGATAACTTTCTTTTTTTTTTTGAGATGGAGTCTCATTCTGTCACTCAGGCTGGAATGCAGTGGAATGATCTCGGCTCACTGTAACCTCTGCCTCCCGGGTTCAAGCAATTCTTTGCCTCAGCCTCCCTAGTAGCTGGGATTACAGGCACCTGCCACCACACCTGGCTAATTTTTGTATTTTTAGTAGAGACGTAGTTTCACCATCTTGGCCAGGCTGGTCTTGAACTCCTGACTTCGTGATCCACCTGCCTCGGCCTCCCAAAGTGCTGGGATTACAGGTGTGAGCCACCGTGCCTAGTCCAGATAAAATTCTTAAAAGGTAAAACTACTATTTTAAATCAATTTTTCTTCATGTAGTTATAAATATTCTTTCTAATAAGATTCTTTATTACCAGTATTTTATGGATTCTTAAATTTACAATTTCTAATTAATTACAAAATTATACTATACTTGTGTTGAGAAAACTTAATTCTCCACACTCCTAACTTACGCTTTCTCAATAAACATCTTTCATACCAAAATATAATAACTCATTATTTCCATATATGAGAGTTACATATGCAGAAACCTTTACTCTCCCGAAAGAAATAAAATAGCAATCTTCGAGAATCTATTATACACATCAAACCACTTGTGGATTCACAATTGATTAACTTGAATGTGAACAACAGTCTAATAGTATTTTTGCCTGGATTTTTAAGGCCTAACAAGGTATAGCAGAAAACATTAAGGAAAAGGAATTTGGGGGTCTTCTTAAGACAAGCAGATGGCAATTCCTGCCTGCTCTGTTCTGAGCCCTTTAAATTGTTAATGCCCATTAACACAAATTTATCCTCTATACTCATAAATGACTATCCAAGGTCATTGACATTGTCACTTGTACTTAACTAAGCTGCCTTTTATTCACACTTTCTAATTTACTTATTCTTTTATCTTTACTGGCTCTGTGCATCTTGATACCCATCTCCTGTTGCCCTGGTGCCTCTAACAGTCTTCTGCCTTGACTGTTAGCTAGCAGTCTCTCTCTCTCTCTCTCTTTCTCTCTCTCTCTCTCTCTCTCACACACACACACACACACACACACACTTCTCTCTCTGACACATACACACACATCATTTTGATGCTTCCCTTACTTATACAGGCACCAGGATTGTAACCAAAAGGAAGCCCCATCTTTGATTTTAATTTCTTAGAACCCACAGCCATCAGGGTAATTGTGCCCATTTTAGGATACAGTAGATTACAACAGAGAGATGTGGTTATTGGACAGATAGGGAGAAAGGAGACCATGAAGTCCTTAAAAACAAAAACTGGAGAAACTTAAAGAAACATATATGTGTATGTGTGATATACACACATATATTTGTATATGTAATATGTATATGTGTACATACATACATACATTGATCCATATATGCTGCATAAATAAATATGAGTTGAATTTTATTTTAGATTTTTACGTCTTTTCTCACAATTCTACCTTGTTTTTATAAATCATAGCCCCTTGGAACCACTCAGTATAGGGTCAAATAAATCTGTACAACATTCATGGTGACCAGTATAAATGGTGTACATATGAATGTTGTGGCAAATACGGTGACTTTTTCCTCGAAACAGAGCAGTGGTTACAAGTGAGCTGAAGTTAATGTCATCCCAACTGACTTATTTGTCAAAGACAACATATTATGGGTAATTTGGTCCACATGAGAGCTCCTCTGAAGACCTGAAGTTCTGTTTTCAGTCTCACCGGCATGCTTTTTATGGGTGTTGACTGATTTATACATAGCATTTAGCATAAGATACAAACACTAGAAAATATACCAGGATAAAGATCATATGATATGAGCTCAGTCCAATTATTGGTTCACGAACCTGTAGGCAAATTGCACTCTGTCATTCCCACAAAATTGAATCTCAGCTTGAGCAAATGAGTTTTATGCTTTTACAATACCATTTAGGGATGTGACAGAAATGTTACAAGATCCATGTTTAAGGGCATGGACTTTTAAATTCAATAGAAAAAAAGGAAGCATTTTTAGGAAGAGATAAGAAGAAATATTTGACATGCTAACAAAGTAGGAAGTAATATTTCTCTTCTAAAGTATACAGCTATGGAAAGAATAAAAGAAGGTAATAGAATATGTAATCTTTTAAAGGAATAATTCCAACAGAAGCAGTTAAATATGAACAAATATTTGATATTCAGAAATTCAGTTATCTTGAACTGAATAAAGCAAACATCATTGTGACTTGTCATGGTTTTATTCTAAGTGGACAAAGGACAACATGAACTATACTATAGACTCTTCAATACATGATTACATATTTTATTAAAAATCAATTCAGGTACCTTTACCATTTACTCCCTTTCCTCCCTGTATTAACATCTATCCCACAAAGCCCCCATATACACACTCAGCTCTCTTGTTTTCCTAACCTTTCCCCATTTCTTGCTTTCTTTCACCTTTCTTTAATGCTATATAACTTGTAAAGTCACTTTCCTTCTTACTCTGAATTTGATCACCTTTGTAGAAATAATAATAACTACCACTTATGGAACATTTACCAAGTGCTAGGAATTTTTCATAGAGTGGCCCTTTTGATATTTACTGCAACATCATGAGGTGAACGCTTTATTACACTCATTTTACAGATAAGGAAATTAAGGCTTAGAAGGATTACATAACTTGCCTAAAGCAGTACAGCTACTAAGTTGCAGAATTGGGATTTGAACCCATCTCTGTCAAATTCCAAAGCCCCTGGTCTTTACTACTATGCTTTAAAGACTACCCTCTTGCTATATTATGGCATCAAATTAAATCAAACTGAGACGCATTCACTAAGCATGTATTAAGTGCAAGATGCCATTCTAGCATCAGAAGCAAAAGTGGCACAAGCAAGAAAAATTGCCTTGTGTCCATCAAGGTCTATTCAGGAGATAGAAAAAATACGAGCTACATTAACAGGAAAAATGTTACATACAGAATGCACAGAACAGTTAACCAGCTATGACAGTTCTCCCTTACACGTGGGGAATACATTTTAAGATTCCCTAGTGGATTCTCAAAACCACAGAGAGTACCAAACACTACATATACTATGTTTTCCCTATATGTAAATACCTATGATAAAGTTTAATTTATAAATTAGACACAGTAAGATATTGATAACAATAATAATAAAATGGAATAATTATAATATACTGTAATAAAAGTTACGTGAATGTTGTCTCTCTAAATATCTTATTGTACTGTACTCACCCTTTTTTGATGATGTGAGATAATAAAATTCCTAAATGATAAGATAAAGTGAAGGTGAATGATGTAGGCACTGTGATATAACATTAGGCTACTATTGACCTCTGACAATATACCAGAAGATGAATCAGCTGCTTCAGGTGATTCTGGATCATCAATGAGCCACAGTAATGTTAATGGTTGGAAGTCAGGAGCAGATGGTATCAGTGACCAATGGACAAGTAGGATATACAGCACTGAAATGCTTGACAAACAGATGATTCATATTCTGGATGGGACAAAGCACAAGATTTCATTATGTTATTCAGAATGGCACCCAACCTAAAACTTATGAATTGTTTCTGGAATTTTCCATTTAATATCTTAGGAACATGACTAACTATAGGTAACTGAAACTATGGAAAGCAAAAGCACAGAAAGGGGAAACTACTGTATTAAAAAACTGAAAAGGCATCAAAGAGATGCTTGGCTATCACAAACAAAGTAGGACATAGCTTTTATCCCCGGGATTGAAAAATTAGAGGGAAAAGGGTGGAATTTCAAAAATTTAAAATCTTGGAGGTAGGAACCACCGATCTGAAACTCAGACATTTAAGGAAGGGTCAGCCTGCAGGTACTAGTGTCTCTCAGCTCAGCAGAAGAGATGTATGTGGTTAGTGATCAGATCTATGATAAGAGCTGGCTGGCTGGCTGATGCTGGAATCTGAGAGGGCGAACTGCTGTTGGTTTTTTAAGTGGGAAGACTACAAACTCAAATCAAGTGATCCTACTACAATTTCCTGGCACATTTGGGAGGCAGAAGTGTTGTTAGTGTAACACTGACAAAAACAGGAAGACAATCAAAAGGTAAGTGCCTCTTCTTTGTTTTCTAGCCTTCCATCGCCTTCTAGTTTCCCTATGAACAGAACCTAAAAGAAAATCAGTAGGGCAAAGCATATATGTGGCTATAGTGTCTCAACCCTAGCATCACAAAGCAGAGCACAAAATCAGGGGTTTGAAGATCTCAGCTTAAAAGAGTAGCAGGCTTAATCCATTTAGACATTACCACTCCAAAAGGGAGAAATAGGCAAGAAAAGAGAACTAACTTGTCTCAACTAAGTTCCAAACCCAACAGAGAAAAACAAATTAAGTCTTGAAGCTAGAGAATAATCTCCTTTGGCTGCATGTCATACTTCCTTAATACACTGGAGTGAGGATTGGGCCCCAAGTCCTCAGACAACCCAGCCCCCCATGGCTTTGCTAGGCTCAGCACACACGTTAACTTTCTTGGGTTGGAGCCACATGCCTACATCTTCCCAAGCTGGAGTAGCTTGCTGGTAGCTCTACAGTTCTGAAGTCTCGTGAGTGGTCCTACTCCCACTCTGTGGCTTCACCAGATATTATTCTAGTGGAAACTCTATGCTGGCTCTGCTCTATGGTACGTTTCCGCCTGGGCTCCCAGGCTATCTGACACATCCTTTGAAATCTAAGTGGAGATAAGCATATTCCCACAACTATTGCATTTTGTACACCTGCAGAATTAGCACCTTGTAGGTACAACCAAAGTTTACAGCTTGTACCTTCTAGAGCAGTAGATGAAGTTGCACCTGGGCCCACTTGAGCTACAGCTGAGGTGGCTGAGGAGTGCTGTGCTGAAATATATGGAGCAGAGACCTGAGGCAGCTCTGGGAATAGTTTGTAAAGGGCACCTTAGGGCCATCCGCCAAAATCATTTTGCCTTTCTAGAGCTCTGGGCCTGTGATAGGAGGAGCAGCCTCATGGACAGATATTTGAAATGCCTTTGGGTTCTTTCTTTCATTGTCTTGAGGAATAGCACCTGGCTCGCTCTATCTGTGGCAATCTCTTTAACAAATAGTCATTTGGCCACTCCCTTGGTTTGATCTCCTAAAGCTGTCTTTGTACTCTTTACATGGACAGGCTACCAATTCTCCAATTCTTTCCACTCTGCCTTCTTTGTAATTATAAATTCTGTCTTTAAGTCATCCATTTCCTTCATGTTCTACTATATGCAGTTAAAAGTAACCACACAACAGCCTAAATGCTTTCATGTTTAGATATTTATTCTGTTTATCACTCTTACATTCTTCATTCCATAAACTCCTAGAACAAGTAAACAATTCTGCCAAGGTCTTTGCTACTTTATAGAATGGATGGCTCTTATTCCTCATATCCATTAAAGATTTCATCAGAATGGCTTTTACTGTCTGTATTTCTACTAACATTCTGGTCACAATCATCTAAGCAATCCTTAAGAAGATTCAGACGTTTCTACATTTGCCTTCTTCTGAGCCTGCACCAGAATTTTCCCTAACACTCTATTCACCACAATATAGGCTTTTCTTTAGCCTACTCCTCCAAATTGTTGTGGCATTTACCCCTTGTTAGCTCTGAAGCTGCTTTATCATTTTCAGGTATTTTTTTTAAATGGCAACAGTCCTACTTCTTGATACCAATTTTCTTAGTCCGTTTTCTACTGCCATAACAGATGAACGCAGACTGGGTAATTTATTAAAAAAAAAGAGAGAGACAGATTTATTTGGCTTATGGCTCTGGAGGCTGGGAATTTCAAGAACATAGTGTTGGCATCTGGTGAGGGCTTTCTTACTGTGTTTTAACATGGCAGAAGCACAAGAGGGCATGCAAGACAGAGAGAGAAATGGGGTCCAACTTATTCTTTCATCAGGATCTTACGCCCATCATAACTAAACCATTCTTCAGTAATGCCATTAATCTATTCATCAAGGCAAAGTCCTCATAACCTAACCACCTTTTTAAAGGCCCCAGAATGGTATTACCTAGGTTTTCATCTAGGGTTTTTATGGTATTAGGTCTAACATTTAAGTCTCTAATCCATCTTGAATTAATTTTCGTATAAGGAGTAAGGAAAGGATCCAGTTTCAGCTTTCTACTTATGGCTAGCCAATTTTCCCAGCACCATTTATTAAATAGGGAATCCTTTCCCCATTTCTTGTTTCTCTCAAGTTTGTCAAAGATCAGATGGCTGTAGATGTGTGGTATTATTTCTGAGGACTCTGTTCTGTTCCATTGGTCTATATCTCTGTTTTGGTACCAGTACCATGCTGTTTTGGTTACTGTAGCCTTGTAGTATAGTTTGAAGTCAGGTAGCGTGATGCCTCCAGCTTTGTTCTTTTGACTTAGGATTGTCTTGGAGATGCGGGCTCTTTTTTGGTTCCATATGAACTTTAAAGCAGTTTTTTCCAATTCTGTGAAGAAACTCATTGGTAGCTTGATGGGGATGGCATTGAATCTATAAATTACCTTGGGCAGTATGGCCATTGTCACAATATTGATTCTTCCTATCCATGAGCATGGTATGTTCTTCCATTTGTTTGTGTCCTCTTTTATTTCACTGAGCAGTGCTTTGTAGTTCTCCTTGAAGAGGTCCTTTACATCCCTTGTAAGTTGGATTCCTAGGTATTTTATTCTCTTTGAAGCAATTGTGAATGGAAGTTCATTCATGATTTGGCTCTCTGTTTGTCTGTTACTGGTGTATAAGAATGCTTGTGATTTTTGCAAATTGATTTTGTATACTGAGACTTTGCTGAAGTTGCTTATCAGCTTAAGGAGATTTTGTGCTGAGATGATGGGATTTTCTAAATATACAATCATGTCATCTGCAAAGAGGGACAATTTTACCTCTTCTTTTCCTAACTGAATTCCCTTTATTTCTTTCCTTTGCCTGATTGCCCTAGCCAGAACTTCCAACACTGTGTTGAATAGGAGTGGTGAGAGAGGGCATCCCTGTCTTGTGCCAGTTTTCAAAGGGAGTGCTTCCAGTTTTTGCCCATTCAGTATGATACTGCCTGTGGGTTTGTCATAAATAGCTCTTATTATTTTGAGATACGTGCCATCAATACCAAATTTATTGAGAGTTTTTAGCATGAAAGGCTGTTGAATTTTGTCAAAGGCCTTTTCTGCATCTATTGAGATAATCATGTGGCTTTTGTCTTTGGTTCTGTTTATATGCTGGATTACGTTTATTGATTTGTGTATGTTGAACCAGCCTTGCATCCCAGGGATGAAGCCCCCTTGATCATGGTGGATAAGTTTTTGATGTGCTGCTGGATTTGGTTTGCCAGTATTTTATTGAGGATTTTTGCATCGATGTTCATCAGAGATATTGGTCTAAAATTCTCTTTTTCTGTTATACCATTCAGGACATAGGCATGGACAAGGACTTCATGTCTAAAACACCAAAAGCAACGGCAACAAAAGCCAAAACTGACGAATGGTATCTAATTAAACTAAAGAGCTTCTGCACAGCAAAAGAAACTACCATCATAGTGAACAGACAACCTACAGAATGGGAGAAAATTTTTGCAATCTACTCATCTGACAAAGGGCTAATATCCAGAACCTACAAAGAACTCAAACAAATTTACAAGAAAAAAACAAACAACCCCATCGCAAAGTGGGCAAAGGATGTGAACAGACATTTCTCAAAAGAAGACATGCATACAGCCAACAGACACATGAAAATATGGTCATCATTACTGGCCATCAGAGAAATGCAAATCAAAACCACAATGAGATACCATCTCACACCAGTTAGAATGGCAATCATTAAAAAGTCAGGAAACAACAGGTGCTGGAGAGGCTGTGGAGAAATAGGAACACTTTTACACTGTTGGTGGGATTGTAAACTAGTTCAACCATTATGGAAAACAGTATGGCGATTCCTCAAGGATCTAGAACTAGAAGTACCATATGACCCAGCCATCCCATTACTGGGTATATACCCAAAGGATTATAAATCATGCTGCTATAAAGACACATGCACACGTATGCTCATTGTGGCACTATTCACAATAGCAAAGACTTGGAATCAACCCAAATGTCCATGAGTGATAGACTGGATTAAGAAAATGTGGCACATATACACCATGGAATACTATGCAGCCATAAAAAAGGATGAGTTTGTGTCCTTCGTAGGGACATGGATGCAGCTGGAAACCATCATTCTCAGCAAACCAACGCAAGAACAGAAAACCAAAACTGCATGTTCTCACTCATAGGTGGGAACTGAACAATGAGATCACTTGGACTCGGGAAGGGGAACATCACACACCGGGGCCTATTATGGGGAGGGGGGAGGAGGGAGGGATTGCATTGAAAGTTATACCTGATGTAAATGATGAGTTGATGGGTGCTGACGAGTTGATGGGTGCAGCACACCAACAAACCTGCACGTTATGCATATGTACCCTAGAACTTAAAGTATAATAATAAAAAAAGAAAAAAGAAATGAAAAGAATAATAAAAGGCCCCACCTCTTAATAATGTCATAATGGCAATTCACATAAATGTTTTGGGGATGCATCCAAACCATAAGTAGTTTATTCATTAGCTGACCCTTATGACTTAAAATTTAGTAGAATGACTTATGCAAACTATTAAAAGAAGTATCACATAATCTCCAGAAAACAGAAAATATATGGGAGGGTATGACTGCATCCCGTAAACTCTATTATACAGGAAATACTAACTGTGTTATCTTTAAATAAATTTAAATCTGACATTGAGTTTGATTATAGTTATTATTGTGGCTCCTTCCTCCCCCAGGGTTTTGCAAACATCATTTTCTGTGCTACAGCAGCCAGAAGGTTTGCACTGGTCACTCCTGAGTAGCCCATTTCCACCTCCTGTTTCAGTGACACCAATATCATTCCTTCAAAGAACTTAGGCCCATACAAAAGGCAAGAAAAAAGACTTTAAGTGGTGTATTAGTCTGTTTCACCCTGCTGATAACGACATACCTGAGATTGGATAATTTATAAATAAAAAGAGGTTTAATGGACTCACATTTCCATGTAGCTGGGGAAGCCTCACAATCATGGTGAAAGGCAAACGGCACATCTTACATGGTGGCAGGCAAGAGAGAATGAGAGCCAAGCAAAAGGGGAAACCCCTTATAAAACAATTAGATCTCATGAGACTTATTCACTACCATGAGAACAGTATTTAAGAAACAGCCCCATGATTCAATTATCTCCCACAACATGTGGGAATTATGGTAACTACAGTTCAAGACTTGGGTGGGGACACAGCCAAACCATACCAGGTGGCTTTGCTTTTGGCCTTACAAAAACATCTTGAAGCATGAAAAAAATAAGGAGCTGTCTACCTGCTAAAAAAAAAAGTGGGAAAAACAAACCAAAATTAATATTTTAATATACTCTCCTGCCACACAAAACAATGACTATGGGTTTAGAACAATTTAAGAATATTCAAAGACATGTAGGCAAAAAAAAAAATGGCAAATTTTTCAATATAGCATATATCAGATTATACCTACAGCAAGCTGTCTTGAGTCTATTAGCCTCTGAGGGATAGGCATTGAATCTAGAATGTTCTTCCTGCTATGCCAGGAGCAAAGAACCTATGAGAGAACTTCCTTCATGATATGAGTTCAGTTGATGTGATTCACCTGTTAAATTGTAAATTTTATTGAGAAAAGAAAAAACAGTCCCCCTTTGTTTTAATCCTCATTATTATTTTCAAGAAGTATGAACTAAGAGTTGCATTCCCAAACTACAGTATTATTGGTGTCCCTGAAAATATTCCCAATTATCTGCTGTTTTTCTCAAAGCAGAACAAAGGTAACCCAAAACTCAACTTAATTTCCAGTGCTAGATTCAAGGTCCTTGGAGACAATGAGTGTGCTATTTGATTTATATATTAAGTGTTGTTTGCCGGCATGATTCACGCTCTTGAGATTCTGGGTACATTGTAGAGTTTGTGCCAGTGTTAGAGTGTCACCTCAAGAGAGCCTCTGTTTTGGAAAGGCCTTGGGAAAGGAGATTTATGTTCTGCAAAACAGTGCCAAGGATACCTATTACTGGCAGGTGTAAGGACTTCTAGTGATGCTGTAAACACCGAGAAATCACTTTCTGAGGGACTTCCTGTGGCTTCGTGTCTCTGACATTGCTGCCTCAGTGTTAAATGAGATGTTAAAGCATCTCTGCTTTCGGTTTGGTGTCTGCCAGAGATGTGTTTTAGTAATCGTTGCATCCCGAAGATAACTGGAAATAATAATAAAAAAGACTCCACCACAGTGCTGGGAAATGGGTCCATACATCATTATCAGAAGCAAAACCACAGTCTGGATGCTTTAGGCCTCTTTTAGCACATCACAAACAAGTGATAGATCACAGACAAAAGTGGTTGTTCTTTTCTACCTGGTTTTTATATTTTGAACCTTTTCCCGCAAAGGGCATGACAAATCCCAGTGAGAAAGAAGAGTACACACCATATCTCTGTGAATTTTGTCACTC